>NW_023359435.1:0-1174 GCF_001411555.2 Juglans regia
AATCTTCCTTGTTGCCTCAAAAGATTGCAATACAACACTCACAACATGGCCCCCCAATGTTGCCACCCGACGTGCATGAACGGGGGCGAACACTTGTCTCGTGCTTTTGGACAATTGAAACCACCCAAATTGGTTTCCTAGATTCATTCCAATACATCTTGGATGTGTTCCAAGCATCACCTATCGATTTTTGCCTATTTTCGATTTTTTTTGATTTTTCGGATTTATTTAATCAAAAAAATTAAATAAAAAAATCCCGATGTCGAAAAATTGTGAGGCTTGCTCCTACTTCAAGATATGATTTTCTAAGCATGCCTGCAAAAAATCTCGTCCAAATTCAAAGTATTTCGATAAAAAAGGCCTTTATGTTTCCTCGGACATTTGATGTTTCCTCCTGCCGGTTGGGATTTGGCTCTAAATGCTCTTTAGGGGGGGCATGCAAGCCCCAACATGGTCAGCCAGGAGGGCTGACCATGCCGCTCCCCTCACATGGGCATGCCCCTGGCGCCCATGGAAAGGGCGTGTGCCACGCCCCCCATGCCACCGGCGGGGGGGTATCGTCTCCACCGCCGCCGGCGGTGGTTGTGGCGGCGGGCGCCGCCGGCCGACCATGTCCCGCCGACCGGTTTTTGGGCTCGTTTTCGTGGGGGGGGTTCCTACATTCTCGGTTGCTTTCTACAGCAACAAACGTGCTTTAGGGATGGTTGGTGGCACCCTAGTGCCATGTAGACTTGATGGGAGGCTGATGGGAATGGAGTATGAGCTTTCTCCGTTCCAGGCCCAGCCCTGGGTATCCTAGTCTGGTTGGACCCTGTTGTTTGGATCCTTGCAGCTTGTCTTGTGCTTGGGATGTGGTGTTGTTATGGCACCCAGTGCTACGCACATTGTTGCTCTCGGGGGTATCCGGATGATGCTGGCCTAGCTTCCATGGGGTTTGACGGGCGACGACCGTTTTTTGGGCTCGCTTTCGTGGGGGTGATTCCTACATTCTCGCTTGCTTTCTAGCAACAAGCTTGTGCTTAGGGACGGATTTGGTGGCACCTAGTGCCGCGCATGGGCTTGTTGATGGGGGCAATCGGTCGTGCTAGGGGCTTTCTCACGTTGGCTAGCCCTCGGGTGCTCTAGTCTACCCCATGGCGGGTGGGCCTATTTGTTTTGATGCCTCCTTTGCAAC
>NW_023359436.1:0-210 GCF_001411555.2 Juglans regia
GATCCTCGTGCATGGCATCCTTGAGGTGTGAGTGTGGCATGGTGTTTGGTGCTTCTTAGCACTAGATTCCTACGCGTGCTCTCGGCCGACGATGGGTTGTTTGCTGGGTTGGCTTGGCTCCCAAGGGGTTGAGACCTCAACAACTGTCCCGATTGTTACTATTTTCTCTTCTCTTATTTCCCATGCCTAGCGGGGCAGGCTCGACACCAC
>NW_023359437.1:0-227 GCF_001411555.2 Juglans regia
AAAAACGAGGGGTGCAACACGAGGACTTCCCAGGAGGTCACCCATCCTAGTACTACTCTCGCCCAAGCACGCTTAACTGCGGAGTTCTGATGGGATCCGGTGCATTAGTGCTGGTATGATCGGACCCATCAAACTAATTACTTAAAATTCATATAATCCTTGAGCGACATACTAGCGTCCTTCCGATCCCAATCCAAACGGAGATCTGATCCAAACCCATGGCTACG
>NW_023359438.1:0-240 GCF_001411555.2 Juglans regia
TGTTATGGCACCCAGTGCTACGCACATGCTTCATTGAGGTGGCTTCCGGACCTTGATGGCCTTGTTCCCATGGGGTTGAACCTTGATACGGTTTCCTTCTTGATGCGTTGATCTTCGTGGGGGTTCGATCCTCGTGCTTGGCATCCTTGAGGTGTGAGTGTGGCATGGTGTTTGGTGCTTCTTAGCACTAGATTCCTACGCGTGCTCTCGGCCGACGATGGGTTGTTTGCTGGTTTGGCT
>NW_023359439.1:0-213 GCF_001411555.2 Juglans regia
GCATGCCCCACGGCTTGCCTTGACAGCCCCGCTCGCACGCCCCATGGCTTGCCTTGACAGCCCCATGGCATGCCTTGGCAGCCCCGTGGCAAGCCCCATGGCTTGCCTCAACAGCCCCGCGTGCACGCCCCATGGCTTGCCTTCACAGCCCCATGGCAAGCCCCATGGCCTGACTTGACAGCCTGACTTGACAGCCCCATGGCATGCCTTGAC
>NW_023359440.1:0-239 GCF_001411555.2 Juglans regia
TCGCCGGCAGGGTCTGGCTTACCTACCGACCCGCCGACGGTGGCTCAGAACCTCGAGATGTTAGTTAGCGTAAATAGCTCCAACGCGATGGGGCACGGGGTGCTTACGGGGGGGACGTCATCCTTGGAGGTAGCACAGACTGGGTCGCCGGCGGGGGCTGGCCTTCCTCCAGTGTCGTCAGAGGGGAAGTCAGGTCCGCCGGCGGTGGCCCAGAACTTCGGGTTGAACCCCGAGTTGGT
>NW_023359441.1:0-233 GCF_001411555.2 Juglans regia
TCTAGAATTACTACGGTTATCCGAGTAGCAGATACCATCAAACAAACTATAACTGATTTAATGAGCCATTCGCAGTTTCACAGTCTGAATTAGTTCATACTTACTCATGCATGGCTTAATCTTTGAGACAAGCATATGACTACTGGCAGGATCAACCAGGTAGCATTCATTCTCGATGCCGGCACCGCACGTAAACCTACCACTCCGGAAGGAGGATAGGATCAAGACGCGAG
>NW_023359442.1:0-281 GCF_001411555.2 Juglans regia
AATTTTAATTTGCTTGGAAGTCGCAAAGTTTGATTTTCCCAAAGTTACAGTACTATGTTCAGTTGGTAGAGGTGACCGCAGAATAATTAAAATTTCATCTCTATGTAATCAAGAGTGGATTTTTTTCGATCTAATATACAATCTTCTCTAGTTAAGCTGGAAAAGTTTGTGTCTTGTGAGTTGTATTTGATTCTTATAGGTGGAAAGGGTTTGCTAAATCATATGAACTTTGTTTAGAGAATTCTGATGATGCCCCCCCTTTTTTATATGCCTTTGCGGCT
>NW_023359443.1:0-212 GCF_001411555.2 Juglans regia
GCAGCCCCGTGGCAAGCCCCATGGCCTGCCTTGACAGCCCCATGGCTTGCCCCGCTTGCACGCCCCATTGGTTGCCTTGGCAGCCCCATGGCACGCCCCATGACTTGGCTTGACAGCCCCATGGCACGCCCCATGGCACGCCCCATGGCATGCCCAGGCAGCCCCGTGGCAAGCCCCATGGCTTGCCTTGACAGCCCCGTGGCATGCCCCAC
>NW_023359444.1:0-255 GCF_001411555.2 Juglans regia
GCACCGCACGTAAACCTACCACTCCGGAAGGAGGATAGGATCAAGACGCGAGCACGACAATCGTTCGTGTCAAACGAGAACGCTCGGTTTGGGATAAAGAGGCCTGAGACCCCCCACACCAACACAATGTTCCGCATCCAAGAGCACGAGAACGCCCACATGGTCCATGACAACCAACGTAAACTCGAAGGCTTGCATGGTAACACGTGGACAACTTCAGAGTCCAGCCAGCACCCAAAGATGAGCACCGACAAG
>NW_023359446.1:0-1762 GCF_001411555.2 Juglans regia
TCAAACCCCATGGAAGCGAGGCCAGCATCATCCGGATACCCCCGAGAGCAACAATGTGCGTAGCACTGGGTGCCATAACACCATCCGCCGTGCACAAGCATGTTGCAAAGGAGGCATCCAAACAAATGGGCCCAACCGCCATGGGGTAGACTAGAGCACACGAGGGCTAGCCAACGTGAGAAAGCCCCTAGCACGACCGATTGCCCCCATCAACAAGCCCATGCGTGGCACTAGGTGCCACCAAATCCGTCCCTAAAGCACAAACTTGTTGCTAGAAAGCAATCGAGAATGTAGGAATCACCCCCACGAAAACGAGCCCAAAAAACGGTCGTCGGGACATGGTCGGCCGGCGGCGGCCGCCGCCACAACCACCGCCGGCGGCGGGGGAGACGATACCCCCCGCCGGTGGCATGGGGGGCGTGGCACACGCCCTTTCCATGGGCGCCAGGGGCATGCCCATGTGAGGGGGGCGGCATGGTCAGCCCTCCTGGCTGACCATGTTGGGGCTTGCATGCCCCCCCTAAAGAGCATTAGAGCCAAATCCCAACCGGCAGGAGGAAACATCAAATGTCCGAGGAAACATAAAGGCCTTTTTTATCGAAATACTTTGAATTTGGACGAGATTTTTTGCAGGCATGCTTAGAAAAATCATATCTTGAAGTAGGAGCAAACCTCACAATTTTTCGACATCGGGATTTTTTTATTTAATTTTTTTGATTAAATAAATCCGAAAAATCAAAAAAAATCGAAAATAGGCAAAAATCGATAGGTGCTTGGAACACATCAGATAATAGTAGGTCAATTTAGAACCAATTGGGTGGTTAATTGTCCAAAAGCTTCACCGAGATAATTACCTTCAGTTCATACTGCGTCAGTTGGCAACATTGGGGCCACATGTTGTGAGTGTTGTATTGCAATCCTTTTTGAGCATAAGGAAGATTGCTTTTGTAGAGTTCGGTGATCCTCTGATTCTTCTTGATCAGGACCTTTATTGTGCTTGGAAACATGAGCAGGCCAAAGAGCACCAGTTGTGTCAGCGGCGGCGTGCCCTTAGAGACGGCTCATAGGCCAAACTCATGGGGAACCATGGGGCTTACCACTGAGAGTGCCATCAAGGCAAACCATGGGCTGCATAGCAAATAGGCGTGCTGGCAGACTAATCAAGGCATATTATAAGGACAACCAGGTGTCAAGACAAACCATAGGGGCAATACCGGATAGGTGCCAAAGGCAATCATCAACATGAGCATGGCAAGTAGACACCGTGCTAACATGCATGCAATAGGTTTGTCAGGGAAAATAGGGGCTGTCAAGGCGCAGCCCGTGGGCACATTCTTCTCGCTGTGCATGCCATGGGGCATGCCATGGGCACACCGAGGCAAACCATGGGGGCTGTCAGGCATCGCCGATGGGCACCGTGCTAACCTCGCTACAACTGCACATCTCCTGGGGCTGTCAAGGCAGGCCATGGGGCGTGCATGGAGACACAATCAGGGCAAACCATAGGCATGCCTTGGGGCGACAAGGGCATGCCATGGGGCTGTCAAGTCAGGCTGTCAAGTCAGGCCATGGGGCTTGCCATGGGGCTGTGAAGGCAAGCCATGGGGCGTGCACGCGGGGCTGTCGAGGCAAGCCATGGGGCTTGCCACGGGGCTGCCAAGGCATGCCATGGGGCTGTCAAGGCAAGCCATGGGGCGTGCGAGCGGGGCTGTCAAGGCAAACCGTGGGGCATGCCACGGGGCTGTCAAGGCAAGCCATGGGG
>NW_023359447.1:0-231 GCF_001411555.2 Juglans regia
TATGGGTGCACGGCAATAATGTGGGTTTAGGGTTTCCTGAAAGGGATAGTGTGGTTGGCGGCTAGGGTTGGCCCAAAATGGGAAATGAGTGTGGCGGCTAGGGGATTCCGAAATGGGGAGGGGATGCAAATAGGAAAGTTTCCCAATTGCTTTGGGGGGAAATGGGAAGTAAAGTGGTCGGCTAGGCAAGTCCCCATATGGCAAGGGGTGGGAGAACACTATTGCTCTTGA
>NW_023359448.1:0-253 GCF_001411555.2 Juglans regia
TGTTGCTCTCGGGGGTATCCGGATGATGCTGGCCTCGCTTCCATGGGGTTTGACGGGCATCTCCATTTTTCATTTTACATTTGGTTGGCCGCATGGTGGCCGGTCCTGTGTGTTTGTTTGCTTCCTCTTTGACGTAGATGTGCACGGCGGATGGTGTTATGGCACCCAGTGCTACGCACATGCTTCATTGAGGTGGCTTCCGGACCTTGATGGCCTTGTTCCCATGGGGTTGAACCTTGATACGGTTTCCTTC
>NW_023359449.1:0-213 GCF_001411555.2 Juglans regia
TGTTTGTTTGCTTCCTCTTTGACGTAGATGTGCACGGCGGATGGTGTTATGGCACCCAGTGCTACGCACATGCTTCATTGAGGTGGCTTCCGGACCTTGATGGCTTTGTTCCCATGGGGTTGAACCTTGATACGGTTTCCTTCTTGATGCGTTGATCTTCGTGGGGGTTCGATCCTCGTGCATGGCATCCTTGAGGTGTGAGTGTGGCATGGT
>NW_023359450.1:0-211 GCF_001411555.2 Juglans regia
GCTATTCACACGAGGAGCAAAAATGAGGAGGAGCACGCCTAACAGTTCGATGCACAAGCACGGACCCTGTCAAGACATACACCCTTGTCACCACTCACACGCCGTTACGTCCGCCAGACCACAACATCAAACAAATTGAACCACACCCCAACCAAGCACAAGGCTAGCTGAGCGTGTGGAAGCATTGTGTGGTGTCGAGCCTGCCCCGCTA
>NW_023359451.1:0-251 GCF_001411555.2 Juglans regia
CGTTCTCGTTTGACACGAACGATTGTCGTGCTCGCGTCTTGATCCTATCCTCCTTCCGGAGTGGTAGGTTTACGTGCGGTGCCGGCATCGAGAATGAATGCTACTTGGTTGATCCTGCCAGTAGTCATATGCTTGTCTCAAAGATTAAGCCATGCATGTGTAAGTATGAACTAATTCAGACTGTGAAACTGCGAATGGCTCATTAAATCAGTTATAGTTTGTTTGATGGTATCTGCTACTCGGATAACCGT
>NW_023359452.1:0-214 GCF_001411555.2 Juglans regia
CCCAAAAATCCACTCCCGAGTGCTCCTTCTTGTCAATTTATCTCGCAAGGCGGAAAAAACAACAACGAGGGGTTCAACACGAGGACTTCCCAGGAGGTCACCCATCCTAGTACTACTCTCGCCCAAGCACGCTTAACTGCGGAGTTCTGATGGGATCCGGTGCATTAGTGCTGGTATGATCGCACCCATCAAACTAATTACTTAAAATTCATAT
>NW_023359454.1:0-252 GCF_001411555.2 Juglans regia
CCTGGTGTGCACCGGTCTGCTCGTCCCTTCTACCGGCGATGCGCTCCTGGCCTTAACTGGCCGGGTCGTGCCTCCGGTGCTGTTACTTTGAAGAAATTAGAGTTCTCAAAGCAAGCCTACGCTCTGTATACATTAGCATGGGATAACATCATAGGATTTCGGTCCTATTGTGTTGGCCTTCGGGATCGGAGTAATGATTAACAGGAACAGTCGGGGGCATTCGTATTTCATAGTCAGAGGTGAAATTCTTGG
>NW_023359455.1:0-225 GCF_001411555.2 Juglans regia
GGGAAAAAAAAAAAAAAAAAAAAAAAAAAAAAAAAAAAAAAAAAAAAAAAAAAAAAGAAGGAAAAGAAGAAAAGAAAAAGAAAAAATAGAGAAAAAAGAAATGAGGTCCAATCCTCATAACTTGGGTCACGAAAATGATCCAACTGAAACGATTTTAAAACAGCTAGTGAAATAAAATATTTCAAACACAGTGATTAACATGAAAATAATTAATTAAACCCAACA
>NW_023359457.1:0-209 GCF_001411555.2 Juglans regia
CATCGATGCGAGAGCCGAGATATCCGTTGCCGAGAGTCGTTATGTATCATGGTAAAGATGTCACCAACAACGCGCACACCGTTTCCGGGGCGCCCGTGGTTACTCCCTGTTTAAGTTCCTTGGCGCAGACCGCGCCGGGGTTCATTGTTCGATCGGGAAGGGAACGAGAAGATTGACCAACCACACACGAGGAGCGGTGGGCATATCTC
>NW_023359458.1:0-217 GCF_001411555.2 Juglans regia
TGGAGATGCCCGTCAAACCCCATGGAAGCGAGGCCAGCATCATCCGGATACCCCCGAGAGCAACAATGTGCGTAGCACTGGGTGCCATAACACCATCCGCCGTGCACAAGCACGTTGCAAAGGAGGCATCCAAACAAATAGGCCCAACCGCCATGGGGTAGACTAGAGCACACGAGGGCTAGCCAACGTGAGAAAGCCCCTAGCACGACCGATTGCC
>NW_023359459.1:0-223 GCF_001411555.2 Juglans regia
CAAGCCCCATGGCTTGCCTTGACAGCCCCGTGGCATGCCCCACGGCTTGCCTTGACAGCCCCGCTCGCACGCCCCATGGCTTGCCTTGACAGCCCCCTGGCATGTCTTGGCAGCCCCGTGGCAAGCCCCATGGCTTGCCTTGACAGCCCCGCGTGCACGCCCCATGGCTTGCCTTGACAGCCCCGCGGGCACGCCCCATGGCTTGCCTTGGCAGCCCCATGGC
>NW_023359460.1:0-216 GCF_001411555.2 Juglans regia
AAAATGAAAAATGGAGATGCCCGTCAAACCCCATGGAAGCGAGGCCAGCATCATCCGGATACCCCCGAGAGCAACAATGTGCGTAGCACTGGGTGCCATAACACCATCCGCAGTGCACAAGCATGTTGCAAAGGAGGCATCCAAACAAATAGGCCCAACCGCCATGGGGTAGACTAGAGCACACGAGGGCTAGCCAACGTGAGAAAGCCCCTAGCA
>NW_023359461.1:0-210 GCF_001411555.2 Juglans regia
AATTAACCAGACAAATCGCTCCACCAACTAAGAACGGCCATGCACCACCACCCATAGAATCAAGAAAGAGCTCTCAGTCTGTCAATCCTTACTATGTCTGGACCTAGTAAGTTTCCCCGTGTTGAGTCAAATTAAGCCGCAGGCTCCACTCCTGGTGGTGCCCTTCCGTCAATTCCTTTAAGTTTCAGCCTTGCGACCATACTCCCCCCG
>NW_023359462.1:0-249 GCF_001411555.2 Juglans regia
CACATGCATGGCTTAATCTTTGAGACAAGCATATGACTACTGGCAGGATCAACCAGGTAGCATTCATTCTCGATGCCGGCACCGCACGTAAACCTACCACTCCGGAAGGAGGATAGGATCAAGACGCGAGCACGACAATCGTTCGAGTCAAACGAGAACGCTCGGTTTGGGATAAAGAGGCCGGAGACCCCCCACACCAACACAATGTTCCGCATCCAAGAGCACGAGAACGCCCACATGGTCCATGAC
>NW_023359463.1:0-245 GCF_001411555.2 Juglans regia
TGCGGCCAACCAAATGTAAAATGAAAAATGGAGATGCCCGTCAAACCCCATGGAAGCGAGGCCAGCATCATCCGGATACCCCCGAGAGCAACAATGTGCGTAGCACTGGGTGCCATAACACCATCCGCCGTGCACAAGCAAGTTGCAAAGGAGGCATCCAAACAAATAGGCCCAACCGCCATGGGGTAGACTAGAGCACCCGAGGGCTAGCCAACGTGAGAAAGCCCCTAGCACGACCGATTGCC
>NW_023359464.1:0-283 GCF_001411555.2 Juglans regia
CCTCCTGGCTGACCATGTTGGGGCTTGCATGCCCCCCCTAAAGAGCATTTAGAGCCAAATCCCAACCGGCAGGAGGAAACATCAAATGTCCGAGGAAACATAAAGGCCTTTTTTATCGAAATACTTTGAATTTGGACGAGATTTTTTTCAGGCATGCTTAGAAAAATCATATCTTGAAGTAGGAGCAAGCCTCACAATTTTTCGACATCGGGATTTTTTTATTTAATTTTTTTGATTAAATAAATCCGAAAAATCAAAAAAAATCGAAAATAGGCAAAAATCG
>NW_023359465.1:0-285 GCF_001411555.2 Juglans regia
AAATTATTTTTATATAGTGATGCAACAATATAAATTATTTTTGACTTTGTGATTAAAATTAAAGTTGGGGTTGTTTTCCTTACTAATGTTTTCATTTTTTTTTTCATGCACAATTTAGAAGTTTGAACATTTGGAAATTTGTAACATTTACTTTATTGTTGTTGGGAACATTTGTTGGGCATTTAAAGTTTGAAAAAATTGTAATGATTAGTTTCAAAAAATTGTAATGATTAGTTTGAAAATTTTGTATTTGAATTATATTTAAGAATAAAATAGGATGAGATA
>NW_023359466.1:0-230 GCF_001411555.2 Juglans regia
TTTGTTTGGATGCCTCCTTTGCAACATGCTTGTGCACGGCGGATGGTGTTATGGCACCCAGTGCTACGCACATTGTTGCTCTCGGGGGTATCCGGATGATGCAGGCCTCGCTTCCATGGGGTTTGACGGGCATCTCCATTTTTCATTTTACATTTGGTTGGCCGCATGGTGGCCGGGCCTGTGTGTTTGTTTGCTTCCTCTTTGACGTAGATGTGCACGGCGGATGGTGT
>NW_023359468.1:0-317 GCF_001411555.2 Juglans regia
AGGATGGAGAAAAGATTGTGTTGATGATGATGGTAAAGCTGGGGATGAATTGTTGTTCAAGAGTGATTTTAGAGTCTTTGTCTTCTTTTTTGGTGCCATTCTACTTGCCCAAAAAATTAATGTTTCAGAGGTACAAAAAAAAAAAAAAAAGCATTAGAAATACAAAAAAAATATATATATATATATTAATGATGTTGCAATTCAATACTTCAAATGCAAACTTAGAGACAAAAAATATACCAGTGGATGCATTGGTATTAATGCATCAAGTTTGGATTTCCATTTGTAATGATCAAGTGAGATCGATTGTTACTCCT
>NW_023359469.1:0-210 GCF_001411555.2 Juglans regia
GGTCCACGCCCCGAGTCGATCGGCAGACCGGCATACACCGTTCCACATCCGACCGGGGCGCATCGCCGGCCCCCATCCGCTTCCCTCCCGACAATTTCAAGCACTCTCTGACTCTCTTTTCAAAGTCCTTTTCATCTTTCCCTCGCGGTACTTGTTTGCTATCGGTCTCTCGCCCATATTTAGCCTTGGACGGAATTTACCGCCCAATTG
>NW_023359471.1:0-226 GCF_001411555.2 Juglans regia
CAACATGCTATTCACACGAGGAGCAAAAATGAGGAGGAGCACGCCTAACAGTTCGATGCACAAGCACGGAGCCTGTCAAGACATACAACCTTGTCACCACTCACTCGCCGTTACGTCCGCCAGACCACAACATCAAACAAATTGAACCACACCCCAACCAAGCACAAGGCTAGCTGAGCGTGTGGAAGCATTGTGTGGTGTCGAGCCTGCCCCGCTAGGCATGGGA
>NW_023359472.1:0-305 GCF_001411555.2 Juglans regia
CTCGTGAAAACCCCTAAGTTTTTACGAATGACCAATCGCACAAATTTTAGTCTGTCAACATAGTCAGTGTTATCACTCACTATGATGCTAGAAATATGAGTTTAATTATTTGAGGTAGTTAGTAGTGTCAGAATGTGTTTTTGCCCATGTCAGTCCCAAATAGTGGTTGATGGGAGGGCAATCAACCACCTCACCACCACTCATCACACAACAGCTTCAAGGCACAAAATTGTGTGTTGTAGCCCATGGTTTTAGGCATGGATTTGATTGACAATCCATCACCAAAAAGCCACCCTCACATCCCC
>NW_023359473.1:0-208 GCF_001411555.2 Juglans regia
CTCCCCTCCTGGTGGTGCCCTTCCGTCAATTCCTTTAAGTTTCAGCCTTGCGACCATCCCCCCCCCGGAACCCAAAGACTTTGTTTTCTCATAAGGTGCCGGCGGAGTCCTTAAAGCAACATCCGCCGATCCCTGGTCGGCATCGTTTATGGTTGAGACTAGGACGGTATCTGATCGTCTTCGAGCCCCCAACTTTCGTTCTTGATTA
>NW_023359474.1:0-247 GCF_001411555.2 Juglans regia
AGCAGATACCATCAAACAAACTATAACTGATTTAATGAGCCATTCGCAGTTTCACAGTCTGAATTAGTTCATACTTACACATGCATGGCTTAATCTTTGAGACAAGCATATGACTACTGGCAGGATCAACCAGGTAGCATTCAATCTCGATGCCGGCACCGCACGTAAACCTACCACTCCGGAAGGAGGATAGGATCAAGACGCGAGCACGACAATCGTTCGTGTCAAACGAGAACGCTCGGTTTGG
>NW_023359475.1:0-255 GCF_001411555.2 Juglans regia
ATGGCTTGCCCCAAGGCACGCCGCGACACACCCGTGGTGCTTTGCCTACCATGTCAAGCACACAAAGGTCCGACGAAGAACACCGTAGATCACACAAACTCTACTAAAGCAATCTTCCTTGTTGCCTCAAAAGATTGCAATACAACACTCACAACATGGCCCCCCAATGTTGCCACCCGACGTGCATGAACGGGGGCGAACACTTGTCTCGTGCTTTTGGACAATTGAAACCACCCAAATTGGTTTCCTAAATTC
>NW_023359476.1:0-231 GCF_001411555.2 Juglans regia
CTGCAAAAAATCTCGTCCAAATTCAAAGTATTTCGATAAAAAAGGCCTTTATGTTTCCTCGGACATTTGATGTTTCCTCCTGCCGGTTGGGATTTGGCTCTAATTGCTCTTTAGGGGGGGCATGCAAGCCCCAACATGGTCAGCCAGGAGGGCTGACCATGCCGCCCCCCTCACATGGGCATGCCCCTGGCGCCCATGGAAAGGGCGTGTGCCACGCCCCCCATGCCACCG
>NW_023359477.1:0-225 GCF_001411555.2 Juglans regia
AGCTGACGAGATGCATAAGCAACAACCCGTCCCTCTTGCATAAGAACGCATCCCAACCCGAATTTGGATGCATCACTAAAAATCACAAATGGCTTGGGTGGCTCTGGAAGTGCCAAAACAGGGGCCATTGTCAATCTTCTCTTCAACTCTTGAAAACTTCTCTCACATTTGTCAGACCATACAAACTCCGTATTCTTCCTAGTCAAGGCAGTGAGAGGTCCTGAT
>NW_023359478.1:0-2108 GCF_001411555.2 Juglans regia
GCGTAGCACGGGGTGCCATAACACCACCCGCCGTGCACAAGCATGTTGCAAGGGAGGCACCCAAACAAATAGGCCCAACCGCCATGGGGTAGACTAGAGCACCCGAGGGCTAGCCAACGTGAGAAAGCCCCTAGCACGACCGATTGCCCCCATCAACAAACCCATGCGCGGCACTAGGTGCCACCAAATCCGTCCCTAAAGCACAAGCTTGTTGCTAGAAAGCAAGCGAGAATGTAGGAATCACCCCCACGAAAGCGAGCCCAAAAAACGGTCGTCGCCCGTCAAACCCCATGGAAGCGAGGCCAGCATCATCCGGATACCCCCGAGAGCAACAATGTGCGTAGCATTGGGTGCCATAACACCATCCGCCGTGCACAAGCATGTTGCAAAGGAGGCATCCAAACAAATAGGCCCAACCGCCATGGGGTAGACTAGAGCACCCGAGGGCTAGCCAACGTGAGAAAGCCCCTAGCACGACCGATTGCCCCCATCAACAAGCCCATGCGTGGAACTAGGTGCCACCAAATCCGTCCCTAAAGCACAAGCTTGTTGCTAGAAAGCAATCGAGAATGTAGGAATCACCCCCACGAAAACGAGCCCAAAAAACGGTCGTCGGGACATGGTCGGCCGGCGGCGGCCGCCGCCACAACCACCGCCGGCGGCGGTGGAGATGATACCCCCCCGCCGGTGGCATGGGGGGCGTGGCACACGCCCTTTCCATGGGCGCCAGGGGCATGCCCATGTGAGGGGGGCGGCATGGTCAGCCCTCCTGGCTGACCATGTTGGGGCTTGCATACCCCCCCTAAAGAGCATTTAGAGCCAAATCCCAACCGGCAGGAGGAAACATCAAATGTCCGAGGAAACATAAAGGCCTTTTTTATCGAAATACTTTGAATTTGGACGAGATTTTTTGCAGGCATGCTTAGAAAAATCATATCTTGAAGTAGGAGCAAACCTCACAATTTTTCGACATCGGGATTTTTTTATTTAATTTTTTTGATTAAATAAATCCGAAAAATCAAAAAAAATCGAAAATAGGCAAAAATCGATAGGTGATGCTTGGAACACATCCAAGATGTATTGGAATGAATTTAGGAAACCAATTTAGGTGGTTTCAATTGTCCAAAAGCACGAGACAAGTGTTCGCCCCCGTTCATGCACGTCGGGTGGCAACATTGGGGGGCCATGTTGTGAGTGTTGTATTGCAATCTTTTGAGGCAACAAGGAAGATTGCTTTTGTAGAGTTTGTGTGATCTACGGTGTTCTTCGTCGGACCTTTGTGTGCTTGACATGGTAGGCAAAGCACCACGGGTGTGTCGCGGCGTGCCTTGGGGCAAGCCATGGGCCAAGCTATGGGGAGCCATGGGGCTTGCCACGGGGCTGTCAAGGCAAGCCATGGGGCTGCCATGGCAAGCCATGGGGCGTGCCGGCGGGGCTGTCAAGGCATGCCATGGGGCAAGCCACGGGGCTGTCAAGGCAAACCATGGGGCATGCCGATGAAATTTATAAAGGCAAACTCATCAGTGCAAGGAGCATGGCGGAATTGACGCGGTGCTAACCTACATGCCATGGGTACGTCGAAACCATGGAGTTTAATCAAGGGCATGGCGGAATTAGACCCACTTAGGTGCTAACCTCATTTGTGCATGCCACAACAAGGGCATGCCATAATTTTCTGAGAACCATGGGAACGTCAAGGCATCCTTGTAGTAGACCTTGGAGTGCTAACCTACATTTGTGCATGCTGCAGGTGTCAAGGCTTGGGGCCATAAGGGAGTGCCATGGAATTTCAATCAAGGGCAAGCCATGGGAGACATCTTGCGTGAGCTGATCAAGGCTCTGCATGGGAACATCAGAGTCAGTGATCAAGTCGGGAATGCATGGGGCTTGCCATGGGGCTGTGAAGGCAAGCCATGGGGCGTGCACGCGAGGCTGTCGAGGCAAGCCATGGGGCTTGCCACGGGGCTGCCAAGGCATGCCATGGGGCTGTCAAGGCAAGCCATGGGGCGTGCGAGCGGGGCTGTCAAGGCAAGCAGTGGGGCATGCCACGGGGCTGTCAAGGCAAGCCATGGGGCTTGCCACGGGGCTGCCTGGGCATGCCATGGGGC
>NW_023359480.1:0-245 GCF_001411555.2 Juglans regia
GACAAGGACAAGGGGCAACGAGAGGGACAAATTCCATCTTTGTAGGTATGCAACACAGGAACCCTTCGGTAGCCCAACATGCTATTCACACGAGGAGCAAAAATGAGGAGGAGCACGCCTAACAGTTCGATGCACAAGCAAGGAGCCTGTCAAGACATACAACCTTGTCACCACTCACACGCCGTTACGTCCGCCAGACCACAACATCAAACAAATTGAACCACACCCCAACCAAGCACAAGGCT
>NW_023359481.1:0-208 GCF_001411555.2 Juglans regia
AAAACCCTAGAGGAGTAGACGTGTGAGCGGATGAAGATGAGCTGTGTAAGAGCATGCACGACGTGCACGAGAAAAACAAACTTACGGAAAAAAAAAAAAAAAAAAGAGATAAAGACCGAAAGGGAAGGAAATAAAAAAAATAAACATGCGGAAAAAAATAAACGTGTGAAGAAAATAAAATAAAATAAAAATCACTACTCAAGTTTGT
>NW_023359482.1:0-253 GCF_001411555.2 Juglans regia
CAAGAAGGACCACTCGGGAGTGGATTTTTCGGAAAATCTCGCCCTGCCCATCGCGTAGCCATGGGTTTGGATCAGATCTCCGTTTGGATTGGGATCGGAAGGACTCTAGTATGTCGCTCAAGGATTATATGAATTTTAAGTAATTAGTTTGATGGGTGCGATCATACCAGCACTAATGCACCGGATCCCATCAGAACTCCGCAGTTAAGCGTGCTTGGGCGAGAGTAGTACTAGGATGGGTGACCTCCTGGGA
>NW_023359483.1:0-227 GCF_001411555.2 Juglans regia
CTCCGATTTGATTGGGATCGGAAGGACGCTAGTATGTCGCTCAAGGATTATTTGAATTTTAAGTAATTAGTTTGATGGGTGCGATCATACCAGCACTAATGCACCGGATCCCATCAGAACTCAGCAGTTAAGCGTGGTTGGGCGAGAGGAGTACTAGGATGGGTGACCTCCGGGGAAGTCCTCGTGTTGCACCCCTCGTTTTTATTTTTTCCGCCTTGCGAGATAAA
>NW_023359485.1:0-253 GCF_001411555.2 Juglans regia
TGGCCGCGGAAGGTCACCTCCGCATAGCTAGTTAGCAGGCTGAGGTCTCGTTCGTTAACGGAATTAACCAGACAAATCGCTCCACCAACTAAGAACGGCCATGCTCCACCACCCATAGAATCAAGAAAGAGCTCTCAGTCTGTCAATCCTTACTATGTCTGGACCTGGTAAGTTTCCCCGTGTTGAGTCAAATTAAGCCGCAGGCTCCACTCCTGGTGGTGCCCTTCCGTCAATTCCTTTAAGTTTCAGCCTT
>NW_023359486.1:0-246 GCF_001411555.2 Juglans regia
CCAAACCCATGGCTACGCGATGGGCAGGGCGAGATTTTCCCAAAAATCCACTCCCGAGTGCTCCTTCTTGTCAATTTATCTCGCAAGGCGGAAAAAACAAAAACTAGGGGTGCAACACGAGGACTTCCCAGGAGGTCACCCATCCTAGTACTACTCTCGCCCAAGCACGCTTAACTGCGGAGTTCTGATGGGATCCGGTGCATTAGTGCTGGTATGATCGCACCCATCAAACTAATTACTTAAAAT
>NW_023359487.1:0-210 GCF_001411555.2 Juglans regia
GTTTGGGGTTGGGGCAACGATGCGTGACACCCAGGCAGACGTGCCCTCGGCCGAATGGCTTCGGGCGCAACTTGCGTTCAAAGACTCGATGATTCGCGGGATTCTACAATTCACACCAAGTATCGCATTTCGCTACGTTCTTCATCGATGCGAGAGCCGAGATATCCGTTGCCGAGAGTCGTTATGTATCATGGTAAAGATGTCACCAAC
>NW_023359490.1:0-209 GCF_001411555.2 Juglans regia
GACGCTAGTATGTCGGTCAAGGATTATATGAATTTTAAGTAATTAGTTTGATGGGTGCGATCATACCAGCACTAATGCACCGGATCCCATCAGAACTCCGCTGTAAAGCGTGCTTGGGCGAGAGTAGTACTAGGATGGGTGACCTCCTGGGAAGTCCTCGTGTTGCACCCCTCGTTTTTGTTTTTTCCGCCTTGCGAGATAAATTGACA
>NW_023359492.1:0-213 GCF_001411555.2 Juglans regia
GCTTGTGCACGGCGGATGGTGTTATGGCACCCAGTGCTACGCACATTGTTGCTCTCGGGGGTATCCGGATGATGCTGGCCTCGCTTCCATGGGGTTTGACGAGCGACGACCGTTTTTTGGGCTCGCTTTCGTGGGGGTGATTCCTACATTCTCGCTTGCTTTCTAGCAACAAGCTTGTGCTTTAGGGACGGATTTGGTGGCACCTAGTGCCGC
>NW_023359493.1:0-221 GCF_001411555.2 Juglans regia
AAAGTCAACCAAAAAAAAAAAAAAAAAAAAAAAAAAATTAACATGCCGTTTATTATTAAAGTTCTAAATGTTGTATGAAATATATCCAGCAAAGATGATTCGATATGCAGGCACTATATAATGATGATTGTAATGACAAACTCAAAATTTGCGAGGTACAGAATTTTCTCATGGTCCAAGTAGCAGCTACTAATTATAACAATTCAAAAGAAAAAAAAAAA
>NW_023359494.1:0-229 GCF_001411555.2 Juglans regia
ATTCATATAATCCTTGAGCGACATACTAGCGTCCTTCCGATCCCAATCCAAACGGAGATCTGATCCAAACCCATGGCTACGCGATGGGCAGGGCGAGATTTGCCCAAAAATCCACTCCCGAGTGCTCCTTCTTGTCAATTTATCTCGCAAGGCGGAAAAAACAAAAACGAGGGGTGCAACACGAGGACTTCCCAGGAGGTCACCCATCCTAGTACTACTCTCGCCCAAG
>NW_023359495.1:0-208 GCF_001411555.2 Juglans regia
TGTTGATGGGGGCAATCGGTCGTGCTAGGGGCTTTCTCACGTTGGCTAGCCCTCGGGTGCTCTAGTCTACCCCATGGCGGTTGGGCCTATTTGTTTGGATGCCTTCTTTGCAACATGCTTGTGCACGGCGGATGGTGTTATGGCACCCAGTGCTACGCACATTGTTGCTCTCGGGGGTATCCGGATGATGCTGGCCTCGCTTCCATGG
>NW_023359496.1:0-253 GCF_001411555.2 Juglans regia
TTTTTGCTCCTCGTGTGAATAGCATGTTGGGCTACCGAAGGGTTCCTGTGTTGCATACCTACAAAGATGGAATTTGTCCCTCTCGTTGCCCCTTGTCCTTGTAGGTGCTCATCTTTGGGTGCTGGCTGGACTCTGAAGTTGTCCACGTGTTACCATGCAAGCCTTCGAGTTTACGTTGGTTGTCATGGACCATGTGGGCGTTCTCGTGCTCTTGGATGCGGAACATTGTGTTGGTGTGGGGGGTCTCCGGCCT
>NW_023359497.1:0-224 GCF_001411555.2 Juglans regia
GAGTGTCGTTCCATTGATTCTTTTCTATTTCATTGTCCATGTTTGTGTGTTTGAATTCAATTGGTTGGTTTTCACAATTGAATATTGCTGTTTGTGGATGAATTAGAGAAAAGAAAAGAAAAAGAAAAGAAAAGAAAGGAAAGGAAAAGAAAAGAAAAGAAAAGAAAATTCCAAAAAAAAAAAAAAAAAAGTTGAAGAGAAGAGAAGGTAGCATATTCAAAGTT
>NW_023359498.1:0-2089 GCF_001411555.2 Juglans regia
CTGCCTCGGTGGTGCCCATGGCATGCCCCATGGCATGCACAGCGAGGTCAGCACGGTGCCCCCGGGCCATGCCTTGACAGCCCCATGGCTTTCCTTGACAGCCCCATGGCATGCACAGCGAGGTTAGCACGGTGCCCACGGGCCATGCCTTGGCAGCCCCACTGGCATGCCCCATGGCTTGCCTTGACAGCCCCGTGGCTTGCCCCATGGCATGCCTTGACAGCCCCGCCGGCACGCCCCATGGCTTGCCATGGCAGCCCCATGGCTTGCCTTGACAGCCCCGTGGCAAGCCCCATGGCTCCCCATGGCTTGACCCATGGCTTGCCCCAAGGCACGCCGCGACACACCCGTGGTGCTTTGCCTACCATGTCAAGCACACAAAGGTCCGACGAAGAACACCGTAGATCACACAAACTCTACAAAAGCAATCTTCCTTGTTGCCTCAAAAGATTGCAATACAACACTCACAACATGGCCCCCCAATGTTGCCACCCGACGTGCATGAACGGGGGCGAACACTTGTCTCGTGCTTTGGACAATTGAAACCACCCAAATTGGTTTCCTAAATTCATTCCAATACATCTTGGATGTGTTCCAAGCATCACCTATCGATTTTTGCCTATTTTCGATTTTTTTTGATTTTTCGGATTTATTTAATCAAAAAAATTAAATAAAAAAATCCCGATGTCGAAAAATTGTGAGGCTTGCTCCTACTTCAAGATATGATTTTCTAAGCATGCCTGCAAAAAATCTCGTCCAAATTCAAAGTATTTCGATAAAAAAGGCCTTTATGTTTCCTCGGACATTTGATGTTTCCTCCTGCCGGTTGGGATTTGGCTCTAAATGCTCTTTAGGGGGGGCATGCAAGCCCCAGCATGGTCAGCCAGGAGGGCTGACCATGCCGCCCCCCTCACATGGGCATGCCCCTGGCGCCCATGGAAAGGGCGTGTGCCACGCCCCCCATGCCACCGGCGGGGGAGTATCGTCTCCACCGCCGCCGGCGGTGGTTGTGGCGGCGGCCGCCGCCGGCCGACCATGTCCCGACGACCGTTTTTTGGGCTCGTTTTCGTGGGGGTGATTCCTACATTCTCGGGTGCTTTCTAGCAACAAGCTTGTGCTTTAGGGACGGATTTGGTGGCACCTAGTGCCACGCATGGGCTTGTTGATGGGGGCAATCGGTCGTGCTAGGGGCTTTCTAACGTTGGCTAGCCCTCGTGTGCTCTAGTCTACCCCATGGCGGTTGGGCCTATTTGTTTGGATGCCTCCTTTGCAACATGCTTGTGCACGGCGGATGGTGTTATGGCGCCCAGTGCTGCGCACATTGTTGCTCTCGGGGGTATCCGGATGATGCTGGCCTCGCTTCCATGGGGTTGTGGTAACAGGCAGATTTTAGGCTTTCGCTTTAGGTGGGGAGTTCTACATTCTCATTGCTTTTAGCAACAACGCTGGGAGACGGTTGGAGTGGCACCTAGGGCCACGCATGGGCTTGTTGATGGGGGCAATCGGTCGTGCTAGGGGCTTTCTCACGTTGGCTAGCCCTCGTGTGCTCTAGTCTACCCCATGGCGGTTTGGGCTATTTTTTTGGATGCCTCCTTTGCAACATGCTTGTGCACGGCGGATGGTGTTATGGCTCCGAGTGCTACGCACATTGTTGCTCTCGGGGGTATCCGGATGATGCTGGCCTCGCTTCCATGGGGTTTGACGGGCATCTCCATTTTTCATTTTACATTTGGTTGGCCGCATGGTGGCCGGGCCTGTGTGTTTGTTTGCTTCCTCTTTGACGTAGATGTGCACGGAGGATGGTGTTATGGCACCCAGTGCTACGCACATGCTTCATTGAGGTGGCTTCCGGACCTTGATGGCCTTGTTCCCATGGGGTTGAACCTTGATACGGTTTCCTTCTTGATGCGTTGATCTTAGTGGGGGTTCGATCCTCGTGCATGGCATCCTTGAGGTGTGAGTGTGGCATGGTGTTTGGTGCTTCTTAGCACTAGATTCCTACGCGTGCTCTCGGCCGACGATGGGTTATTTGCTGGTTTGGCTTGGCTCCCAAGGGGTTGAGACCTCAACAACTGTCCCGATTGTTACT
>NW_023359499.1:0-206 GCF_001411555.2 Juglans regia
TGTCCTAACAGCTGGTTGAGACGTGCTGCGATAGGCAAGTTTTGACCGGTTTTTGCTTATTTTGGGTGGTAGTTGTCGGTTACGTTCCCTTTAGGTTTGTTCTGTTGCCACGGTATTCTTCCGCCATAAGCGGTGAGTTTTTTCAATAAATTTGGGTCGGGACCTCTTCCAGAGTGGTTACCGACTATTTTAAAAAAAAAAAAAAA
>NW_023359500.1:0-242 GCF_001411555.2 Juglans regia
CGTGCTCCTCCTCATTTTTGCTCCTCGTGTGAATAGCATGTTGGGCTACCGAAGGGTTCCTGTGTTGCATACCTACAAAGATGGAATTTGTCCCTCTCGTTGCTCCTTGTCCTTGTCGGTGCTCATCTTTGGGTGCTGGCTGGACTCTGAAGTTGTCCACGTGTTACCATGCAAGCCTTCGAGTTTACGTTGGTTGTCATGGACCATGTGGGCGTTCTCGTGCTCTTGGATGCGGAACATTG
>NW_023359501.1:0-237 GCF_001411555.2 Juglans regia
TGCCTTGGCAGCCCCGTGGCTTGCCTTGACAGCCCCGTGGCAAGCCCCATGGCATGCCTTGGCAGCCCCGTGGCAAGCCCCATGGCCTGCCTTGACAGCCCCGCTCGCACGCCCCATGGCTTGCCTTGACAGTCCCATGGCAAGCCCCATGGCCTGACTTGACAGCCCCATGGCTTGCCTTGACAGCCCCATGGCATGCACAGCGAGCCCCGTGGCAAGCCCCATGGCATGCCTTGG
>NW_023359502.1:0-270 GCF_001411555.2 Juglans regia
TTGGATTTAATTATTTCAATTTCACTTTACCATTATGTTTAAATTATTTTATTTAACTTGTGGTTTTGAAATTGTTTCCGTTGGATCATTTTTGTGACCCAAGTTATGAGGATTGGACCACATTTCTTTTCCTCCATTTTTCTTTCCTCTCCTTTTCTTTTCTCTTTCTTTTCTTTTTCCTTATTTTCATTTAATTTGTATTCATTAATTTCATTTCAAATTTTAGTATTATAGTGATACATGAGACGATGTCTACTGCTACTTCTGATG
>NW_023359503.1:0-247 GCF_001411555.2 Juglans regia
TAAAACGTTCGAACGTTAATCCAGAGCATCTTAAAATTAATACAAAAAAATGCATTATTCTAAATAATTTTTTTTTCCTTTTCTATTTTCAGGATATGGCTCTTCCACTGCATACACGAAAACGAGGGAGGGAAGGAGCCACGTCGGAGCTCGTACTGTTATGGTAGAGAGAGAGGTCTTAATTAATGAGTTCGACGAACTCTGTTGGCAGCAGACGAACCTAAGAGATGTTTTCCTCAGTAGAGGC
>NW_023359504.1:0-221 GCF_001411555.2 Juglans regia
AAAAAAAAAAAAATAGAAACAAAAAGTAGGCTGCCGAAATTCTTAGGATTTTGGGTTTGGCTGAAATTTGCATCACCTAGGGATTCAATATTCTAGGGTTTCCTATATCTCTAAGTCTGTCAATTGCTTGGAGTGTCGTTCCATTGATTCTCTTCTACTTCATTGTCCATGCTTGTGTGTTTGAATTCAATTGGTTGGTTTTCACAATTGAATATTGTTGT
>NW_023359505.1:0-214 GCF_001411555.2 Juglans regia
CCCAGGTCCTTCTTATTTTCATCTTCTAAGCACCGTATTAGAGAATCAACCTTCGTATGCATTGCCGACAATTGCATTCTCACGTCCAACAAGGTATTGTGCACATCCTCCTTTGCCCGACTAAGGGTGGGGACTAAGGGTGGGCGGCAGGGCACCACCCCCCCCCCCCCCGTGTCCCCCCCCCCCCCCCCCCCCCCCCCCCCCCCCCCCCTCT
>NW_023359509.1:0-214 GCF_001411555.2 Juglans regia
AAAAAAAAAAAAAAAAAAAAAAAAAAAAAAAAAAAAAAAAAAAAAAAAAAAAAAAAAAAAAAAAAAAAAAAAAAAAAAAAAAACTCTACACTGTTTATTACTGTTGATGAACAGTAACATCAACAGTAATAAACAGTACCTGCATAGCCACTTTTAAGTTATAGCGCAAGGCGCAGATATTTGGGCTTTTTTTTTTTTTTTTTTTTTTCTTTGC
>NW_023359510.1:0-243 GCF_001411555.2 Juglans regia
TCCCACCACTGGGTTCCTCCACCGCAACTGTGAGCCTCTCTTACACCACTAGGAGTGGCCTGAAACCACCCCCGAAACCAAGAAGGATCCAGCAACTGAACTCTGCCTATCACAAAGCCATACCGTCGGTTTTATTGCCCTCACCGCCGTGCCCCAACGTGCCCAGCCACCTTGCACCGTCTCCCTCCACTGACCACCAAGCAACACACTGCCCGGCTCTCTCTCTCTCTCTCTCCCCCACGC
>NW_023359511.1:0-253 GCF_001411555.2 Juglans regia
GTATCCGGATGATGCTGGCCTCGCTTCCATGGGGTTTGACGGGCATCTCCATTTTTCATTTTACATTTGGTTGGCCGCATGGTGGCCGGGCCTGTGTGTTTGCTTGCTTCCTCTTTGACGTAGATGTGCACGGCGGATGGTGTTATGGCACCCAGTGCTACGCACATGCTTCATTGAGGTGGCTTCCGGACCTTGATGGCCTTGTTCCCATGGGGTTGAACCTTGATACGGTTTCCTTCTTGATGCGTTGATC
>NW_023359512.1:0-227 GCF_001411555.2 Juglans regia
ATTCATATAATCCTTGAGCGACATACTAGCGTCCTTCCGATCCCAATCCAAACGGAGATCTGATCCAAACCCATGGCTACGCGATGGGCAGGGCGAGATTTACCCAAAAATCCACTCCCGAGTGCTCCTTCTTGTCAATTTATCTCGCAAGGCGGAAAAAACAAAAACGAGGGGTGCAACACGAGGACTTCCCAGGAGGTCACCCATCCTAGTACTACTCTCGCCCA
>NW_023359513.1:0-282 GCF_001411555.2 Juglans regia
GTTTGGAAGAGTGAGGAGGACATATTGCAAAGAATGGAAGATAAACTAAGAGAGAGAGACAAATGCTCAAAAGGTTGAGGTTGAACAAAATTTGTGGAGGGTCGAGTAGGGGTGAGCGGGGCCCTGCCCCCGCTGCCCCGACCCGTTTCCGCCCCGCACCCGTGCGGCGGGGCGGACCACCCGGTCCGCCAGATGCGGGGGCGGGGTCACCCGCCCCGCATCTGGCGCTCTGTCTGGGGGCGGGTGCGGGATGGGGGTCACACCCGCCCCGCATATACCCCG
>NW_023359514.1:0-215 GCF_001411555.2 Juglans regia
ATTTGGGTGGTTTCAATTGTCCAAAAGCACGAGACAAGTGTTCGCCCCCGTTCATGCACGTCGGGTGGCAACATTGGGGGGCCATGTTGTGAGTGTTGTATTGCAATCTTTTGCGGCAACAAGGAAGATTGCTTTTGTAGAGTTTGTGTGATCTACGGTGTTCTTCGTCGGACCTTTGTGTGCTTGACATGGTAGGCAAAGCACCACGGGTGTGT
>NW_023359515.1:0-220 GCF_001411555.2 Juglans regia
CGACTGTTCCTGTTAATCATTACTCCGATCCCGAAGGCCAACACAATAGGACCGAAATCCTATGATGTTATCCCATGCTAATGTATACAGAGCGTAGGCTTGCTTTGAGCACTCTAATCTCTTCAAAGTAACAGCACCGGAGGCACGACCCGGCCAGTTAAGGCCAGGAGCGCATCGCCGGTAGAAGGGACGAGCAGACCGGTGCACACCAGGGGCGGAC
>NW_023359516.1:0-207 GCF_001411555.2 Juglans regia
TGGGTGGGGGTGTAATGCCCCCTCCCAAAAAACGGTTGGGAGGGCACGTTGAGATATGCCCACCGCTCCTCGTGTGTGGTTGGTCAATCTTCTCGTTCCCTCCCCGATCGAACAATGAACCCCGGCGCGGTCTGCGCCAAGGAACTTAAACAAGGAGTAACCACGGGCGCCCCGGAAACGGTGTGCGCGTTGTTGGTGACATCTTTA
>NW_023359517.1:0-213 GCF_001411555.2 Juglans regia
ACAGCGAGGTTAGCACGGTGCCCACGGGCCATGCCTTGACAGCCCCATGGCTTTCCTTGACAGCCCCATGGCATGCACAGCGAGGTTAGCACGGTGCCCACGGGCCATGCCGTGGCAGCCCGATGGCTTGCCTTGGCAGCCCCACTGGCATGCCCCATGGCTTGCCTTGACAGCCCCGTGGCTTGCCCCATGGCATGCCTTGACAGCCCCGCC
>NW_023359520.1:0-233 GCF_001411555.2 Juglans regia
TGGTGTGGAAACACGGCTGACTACTGTGGAACTGGCTGTCAGAGCCAATGCCCTTCTCCTCCTCCTCCTCCACCTCCCATCGTCCCAACCCCACCCCCACCCCCAAGCCCTACACCCAGTGGCGACGATGTTAGCAGCATCATCACCTCGTCTCTTTTCGACAAACTGCTCCCCTATAGGAATGATCCCAGTTGCGAAGGTAATGGGTTCTACAGTTATGATGCTTTCCTTGC
>NW_023359521.1:0-288 GCF_001411555.2 Juglans regia
AAAATACTTTATAGGCTCTTTAACTTCCTTGAAAATTTAATAAATTTTATCACCCTTGGTTACAAAACTAAAAAGGCATGAGTTGTAAAAACAAAAAAACGTTTTATAAAAAACTACAAGCCTCTAAAATGAAAATTACTACTCTAATTAGATATATTATTTTTTATTTAATAACTTTAGCCTTTAATTTTATATATTATTTAATTTCATTTAATGACATATATAATGGGAATGGCTGACATGGCTAAACGGAAGGACAGCTCCCTCAAGAGAACTGAAAGGTTTTTT
>NW_023359522.1:0-210 GCF_001411555.2 Juglans regia
AGTAGTACTAGGATGGGTGACCTCCTGGGAAGTCCTCGTGTTGCACCCCTCGTTTTTGTTTTTTCCGCCTTGCGAGATAAATTGACAAGAAGGAGCACTCGGGAGGGGATTTTTGGGAAAATCTCGCCCGGCCCATCGCGTAGCCATGGGTTTGGATCAGATCTCCGTTTGGATTGGGATCGGAAGGACGCTAGTATGTCGGTCAAGGAT
>NW_023359523.1:0-257 GCF_001411555.2 Juglans regia
AAAAAAAAAAACTACAACACGGAAAGGCAACCCCAATCCCATTCTTTAAACTAACAAGAAAAAATGAGACCTTGCATTAGATAAAATGACATAAACAGGGTGGAAAACAACCCCACACCAACAGCCACTGCACTAAGAACCAAGATGCATCTCCTTCATCAACCCATCAACCAATAACCTCTAAACAAGCCTAAAAAACCACAATCAAAGAACATAAACAAAAATAACAACCAACCAAGATAAAACCGACCAAAATT
>NW_023359524.1:0-209 GCF_001411555.2 Juglans regia
AGTATATAATGCAGAATTTAATAAGTAACAATTTAATATATATTATTGATTTACGAAGATGATCCATTCGTATTGGCTTGTCAAGCTACCCAAGTCTATTACTTGATTGATCCAATGAAAAGTGCTGATGAAGATAGTGGAGAGATAACTTGGCGAGGCGTACAAAAATTTGTTCCTCGAAATATATATGAAGCAGGAACGAGTGCAGA
>NW_023359525.1:0-255 GCF_001411555.2 Juglans regia
TGTCTCGTGCTTTTGGACAATTGAAACCACCCAAATTGGTTTCCTAAATTCATTCCAATACATCTTGGATGTGTTCCAAGCATCACCTATCGATTTTTGCCTATTTTCGATTTTTTTTGATTTTTCGGATTTATTTAATCAAAAAAATTAGATAAAAAAATCCCGATGTCGAAAAATTGTGAGGCTTGCTCCTACTTCAAGATATGATTTTTCTAAGCATGCCTGCAAAAAATCTCGTCCAAATTCAAAGTATTT
>NW_023359526.1:0-254 GCF_001411555.2 Juglans regia
TCGAGTTTACGTTGGTTGTCATGGACCATGTGGGCGTTCTCGTGCTCTTGGATGCGGAACATTGTGTTGGTGTGGGGGGTCTCCGGCCTCTTTATCCCAAACCTAGCGTTCTCGTTTGACACGAACGATTGTCGTGCTCGCGTCTTGATCCTATCCTCCTTCCGGAGTGGTAGGTTTACGTGCGGTGCCGGCATCGAGAATGAATGCTACCTGGTTGATCCTGCCAGTAGTCATATGCTTGTCTCAAAGATTAA
>NW_023359527.1:0-229 GCF_001411555.2 Juglans regia
AAGGGAAGTCGGCAAAATGGATCCGTAACCTCGGGAAAAGGATTGGCTCTGGGGCTGGGCACGGGGGTCCCAGTCCCGACCCCGTCGGCTGTCGGTGGACTGCGCGAGCTGCTCCCGCGGCGAGAGCGGGTCGCCGCGTGCCGGCCGGGGGACGGACTGGGAACGATCGCTTCGGCGGTCTTCCCCGGGCGTCGAACAGTCGACTCAGAACTGGTACGGACAAGGGGAA
>NW_023359528.1:0-255 GCF_001411555.2 Juglans regia
AGGAGCAAAAATGAGGAGGAGCACGCCTAACAGTTCGATGCACAAGCACGGAGCCTGTCAAGACATACAACCTTGTCACCACTCACACGCCGTTACGTCCGCCAGACCACAACATCAAACAAATTGAACCACACCCCAACCAAGCACAAGCCTAGCTGAGCGTGTGGAAGCATTGTGTGGTGTCGAGCCTGCCCCGCTAGGCATGGGAAATAAGAGAAGAGAAAATAGTAACAATCGGGACAGTTGTTGAGGTCT
>NW_023359529.1:0-2357 GCF_001411555.2 Juglans regia
ACTCTACAAAAGCAATCTTCCTTGTTGCCTCAAAAGATTGCAATACAACACTCACAACATGGCCCCCCAATGTTGCCACCCGACGTGCATGAACGGGGGCGAACACTTGTCTCGTGCTTTTGGACAATTGAAACCACCCAAATTGGTTTTCTAAATTCATTCCAATACATCTTGGATGTGTTCCAAGCATCACCTATCGATTTTTGCCTATTTTCGATTTTTTTTGATTTTTCGGATTTATTTAATCAAAAAAATTAAATAAAAAAATCCCGATGTCGAAAAATTGTGAGGCTTGCTCCTACTTCAAGATATGATTTTTCTAAGCATGCCTGCAAAAAATCTCGTCCAAATTCAAAGTATTTCGATAAAAAAAGGCCTTTATGAGCTGGACATTTTGATGTTTTCCTCCCTGCGGGATTTGGCTCTGAAAAATGCTTTCTTTAGGGGGGGCATGCAAGCTAACATGAACCGGGAGGCGATACATCGCCATGGGCCTGGCGTATGGAAAGAGTATAGCCCAGCCACCATACCGGCGAGGGGTATCGTCTGCCGTAGTGGTTGTCAGCAGCGACATGGCGGCGATAAAACTGACGGAGGAGCCGTTTTAGGTGAAGTGATTCCACAGGTGCTTTCTAGCAACAAGCTTGTGCTTTAGGGACGGATTTGGTGGCACCTAGTGCCACGCATGGGCTTGTTGATGGGGGCAATCGGTCGTGCTAGGGGCTTTCTCACGTTGGCTAGCCCTCGGGTGCTCTAGTCTGCCCTATGGCGGTTGGGCCTATTTGTTTGGATGCCTCCTTTGCAACATGCTTGTGCACGGCGGATGGTGTTATGGCACCCAGTGCTACGCACATTGTTGCTCTCGGGGTATCCGGATGATGCTGGCCTCGCTTCCATGGGGTTTGACGGGCGACGACCGTTTTTTGGGCTCGCTTTCGTGGGGGTGATTCCTACATTCTCGCTTGCTTTCTAACAACAAGCTTGTGCTTTAGGGACGGATTTGGTGGCACCTAGTGCCGCGCATGGGCTTGTTGATGGGGGCAATCGGTCGTGCTAGGGGCTTTCTCACGTTGGCTAGCGCTCGGGTGCTCTAGTCTTCCCCATGGCGGTTGGGCCTATTTGTTTGGATGCCTCCTTTGCAACATGCTTGTGCACGGCGGATGGTGTTATGGCACCCAGTGCTACGCACATTGTTGCTCTCGGGGGGATCCGGATGATGCTGGCCTCACTTCCATGGGGTTTGACGGGCATCTCCATTTTTCATTTTACATTTGGTTGGCCGCATGGTGGCGGGCCTGTGTGTTTGTTTGCTTCCTCTTTGACGTAGATGTGCACGGCGGATGGTGTTATGGCACCCAGTGCTACGCACATGCTTCATTGAGGTGGCTTCCGGACCTTGTTGGCCTTGTTCCCATGGGGTTGAACCTTGATACGGTTTCCTTCTTGATGCGTTGATCTTCGTGGGGGTTCGATCCTCGTGCATGGCATCCTTGAGGTGTGAGTGTGGCATGTTGTTTGGTGCTTCTTAGCACTAGATTCCTACGCGTGCTCTCGGCCGACGATGGGTTGTTTGCTGGTTTGGCTTGGCTCCCAAGGGGTTGAGACCTCAACAACTGGCCCGATTGTTACTATTTTCTCTTCTCTTATTTCCCATGCCTAGCGGGGCAGGCTCGACACCACACCATGCTTCCACACGCTCAGCTAGCCTTGTGCTTGGTAGTTGGGGGTAATGAGTACAATTGTTTGATGATTTAAGCCCGGGGCCATGCTGGCGTGTGAGTGGTGACAAGGTTGGCACATGTCTTGACCAGGCTCAGGTGCTTGTGCATGAACTTTGTTAGGCGTGCTCCTCCTCATTTTGCTCTCATTGTGAATAGCATGTTGTTGGGCTACCAGAAGGGTCCTGTGTTGCATACCTACAAAAGATGGAATTTGTCCCTCTCGTTGCCCCTTGTCCTTGTCGGTGCTCATCTTTGGGTGCTGGCTGGACTGCAGTTATCCGCGATGGTTACCCTTTTAAGCCTTCGAGTTTACGTTGGTTGTCATGGACCATGTGAGCGTTCTCGTGCTCTTGGATGCGGAACATTGTGTTGGTGTGGGGGGTCTCCGGCCTCTTTATCCCAAACCGAGCGTTCTCGTTTGACACGAACGATTGTCGTGCTGGCGTCTTGATCCTATCCTCCTTCCGGAGTGGTAGGTTTACGTGCGGTGCCGGCATCGAGAATGAATGCTACCTGGTTGATCCTGCCAGTAGTCATATGCTTGTCTCAAAGATTAAGCCATGCATGTGTAAGTATGAACTAATTCAGACTGTGAAACTGCGAATGGCTCATTAAATCAATTATAGTTTGTTTGAT
>NW_023359530.1:0-237 GCF_001411555.2 Juglans regia
AAAAAGGCCTTTATGTTTCCTCGGACATTTGATGTTTCCTCCTGCCGGTTGGGATTTGGCTCTAAATGCTCTTTAGGGGGGGCATGCAAGCCCCAACATGGTCAGCCAGGAGGGCTGACCATGCCGCCCCCCTCATATGGGCATGCCCCTGGCGCCCATGGAAAGGGCGTGTGCCACGCCCCCCATGCCACCGGCGGGGGGGTATCGTCTCCACCGCCGCCGGCGGTGGTTGTGGCG
>NW_023359531.1:0-254 GCF_001411555.2 Juglans regia
GCTCCCAAGGGGTTGAGACCTCAACAACTGTCCCGATTGTTACTATTTTCTCTTCTCTTATTTCCCATGCCTAGCGGGGCAGGCTCGACACCACACAATGCTTCTACACGCTCAGCTAGCCTTGTGCTTGGTTGGGGTGTGGTTCAATTTGTTTGATGTTGTGGTCTGGCGGACGTAACGGCGTGTGAGTGGTGACAAGGTTGTATGTCTTGACAGGCTCCGTGCTTGTGCATCGAACTGTTAGGCGTGCTCCT
>NW_023359532.1:0-225 GCF_001411555.2 Juglans regia
GCACGCTTAACTGCGGAGTTCTGATGGGATCCGGTGCATTAGTGCTGGTATGATCGCACCCATCAAACTAATTACTTAAAATTCATATAATCCTTGAGCGAAATCCTAGCGTCCTTCCGATCCCAATCCAAACGGAGATCTGATCCAAACCCATGGCTACGCGATGGGCTGGGCGAGATTTTCCCAAAAATCCACTCCCGAGTGCTCCTTCTTGTCAATTTATCT
>NW_023359533.1:0-213 GCF_001411555.2 Juglans regia
CTCCGTGCTTGTGCATCGAACTGTTAGGCGTGCTCCTCCTCATTTTTGCTCCTCGTGTGAATAGCATGTTGGGCTACCGAAGGGTTCCTGTGTTGCATACCTACAAAGCTGGAATTTGTCCCTCTCGTTGCCCCTTGTCCTTGTCGGTGCTCATCTTTGGGTGCTGGCTGGACTCTGAAGTTGTCCACGTGTTACCATGCAAGCCTTCGAGTT
>NW_023359534.1:0-233 GCF_001411555.2 Juglans regia
GCACGCCCCATGGCTTGCCTTGACAGCCCCATGGCATGCACAGCGAGCCCCGTGGCCTGACTTGACAGCCCCATGGCTTGCCTTGACAGCCCCGTGGCAAGCCTCATGGCATGCCTTGGCAGCCCCGCTCGCACGCCCCATGGCCTGCCTTGGCAGCCCCGTGGCTTGCCTTGACAGCCCCGTGGCAAGCCCCATGGCATGCCTTGGCAGCCCCGTGGCAAGCCCCATGGCCT
>NW_023359536.1:0-207 GCF_001411555.2 Juglans regia
TGTCAAGGCAAGCCATGGGGCGTGCGAGCGGGGCTGTCAAGGCAAGCCGTGGGGCAGGCCACGGGGCTGTCAAGGCAAGCGATGGGGCTTGCCACGGGGCTGCCTGGGCATGCCATGGGGCGTGCCATGGGGCGTGCCATGGGGCTGTCAAGCCAAGCCATGGGGCGTGCCATGGGGCTGCCAAGGCAACCAATGGGGCGTGCAAGC
>NW_023359537.1:0-208 GCF_001411555.2 Juglans regia
AGTCTGTCAATCCTTACTATGTCTGGACCTGGTAAGTTTCCCCGTGTTGAGTCAAATTAAGCCGCAGGCTCCACTCCTGGTGGTGCCCTTCCGTCAATTCCTTTAGGTTTCAGCCTTGCGACCATACTCCCCCCGGAACCCAAAGACTTTGATTTCTCATAAGGTGCCGGCGGAGTCCTTAAAGCAACATCCGCCGATCCCTGGTCGG
>NW_023359539.1:0-284 GCF_001411555.2 Juglans regia
TTCCAAAATTGAAGCAGAAAACAACTTTGCACAAGACTAGAATAAAGTATGAGAAGGGGAAATGTAGAATGATTAGCATTTTGATGGCTTTTGTGCCTTTTGATTGTTGTACCTAAAAGACTATACAAGTAACTTACAAGGGATTTTATAGAATATTTCCTGCTATAAAGTGATAATTTGTTTAATATGCATAAATCATGCAGGGTAGTTCTTGCACGAATTTCACATGTGAATACCCACTCCATTCAATTGATTTGCTTTTTACTGCCATAGAAGTGGCCAAT
>NW_023359540.1:0-7589 GCF_001411555.2 Juglans regia
ATGAACATCCTGCGTAATTTTGGAAATGTCACAAATAATTTGATTTCTTTTTAAGGTTACGGTAAATGGCACTCCTTATCACAAGAGCTGTTTCAAATGCTCCCATGGAGGATGTGTAATCAGCCCATCTAACTACATTGCACATGAGGGCCGGCTCTACTGCAAATATCACCATACCCAACTCATCAAGGAAAAAGGCAATCTAAGCCAGCTTGAGGGTGATCATGAGAAGGATGCAGCGAATGAGAAACTCAATGCCAGAGAAGTTGCTGCTGAGACATGATTTGCTTTACGTGTTATTCTGTGCTTTCCTTCCATATTTTTTACCTGCCCTCCTTGCTACCGCCATCCCTATTGGTGCACCAATTTTAGGTTTTATGCTTAGAGTACAGATGGGATTCTTTATGTTTGTTGTGGAGTGCGTGTCTCTTCAATTGTTGTTTCCCGGGTTTGTTGCAAGGTGCTGGATGCCAAGACCTATTCGATTCTCAGTACGTATTAGAGTGACAAGTATTGGTGTTCTGTTATGAACTCGTGTTGTGATGGATTCTGAATACTTGTTGATGATCCCGAGCTTTTTTACTCTCTGCTTTCTGGATTTTCTTCTTACTTTGTTATTTCTCTTCTTGGTCATTTTCAGTGATGCATGTAAATTCTGTTTCGAAACATCCGTTATTTCTCCGATACAGAGTGCTCTTATAAATTTCCAAGATCAGAGTGCAACAAGGTTTAGTTAATAGTGTGTTAAAACTTGAGAAGGATCAGAAATCAATACACCCAGGTGCCAAGATTGATACTACATACTAGCCCCTCACGTTCTATTGCATTATTACTTCCATCGACTTTCCAGCAGTCTCAAACCAGCAGTCTCACAACCCTTAAAACTTGCACTACAAACACATGGAAAGAGAGGAATCAAGATAAATTATGCATTATCAAAGGAATTGATCCTAATCTTTCCAGAACAAATATGGTAGACAGTGCACAAATGTCATCAGCCACAAAACCGATCTGTACAAGAATGATACCAAACTAGAAAGCTAATCAATACAAAGCTCCATTGTATCAAGAATACAACCATTTTGGGCAATGCATTTCATGTCTATAATAAAATTGTCCCGGAGAAAGCCAAACCCAAATGTACCATTATTGTAATGCCAAATCCTTCCCTCCACATGCCGATGATTTGTAGTACTTCCCACCAAGTCTGGTATAACTAAATCATAACTTGAGTTGATATAAAGAATGTGAGACACCATCTCATTTTCAGCTGGAGCAAATTCCTCGTCAATGTAATTTGCTGCTGCAGATGGTCGAACATGTATGCGAGTATCATACAAATCTACTTCCACTGGGGAAAATGGAGACTCAATAAATGTAGCATTTGATGTCCAAAATACAGGAGAATAACTCGAGAATCGTTCATACGAGTCTCCTACCCTTCGGCAAGCAATGCCCCCAATGTCATCATATACCACAAGATAGAAATCCAAGGTCATGTCATCACAAATTCCCTGCATGGGATTGCAGTGAGATGTCAAATAGGTCCTGGTGAAGATCTCACACGCATTGACCATTTTCCAAATACGATACTAAATAAGGAAAATGTGAGCAACATTTAAATAGGAAAAAGGGGGCGGGGGGTGGGGAATCAGTTTCCTGAACCACAACAGTCCATACACCTGATTTCTTCAACTAAATGTGTTTCTTAGCTAGACCTGGTCTACTTTTCATTAGCTTATTATCAGACATTGGCACTTTTGTGTAGTTTATAACATTTGTAGGTGACAAACAAAATCAACATATAAGCTGATCCACAATGGTTGTCTTTAAACTCTGGCCCATCAAATGAACCACAAAATGGAATAACAAAGGGATTACTTAGTCAATGATCGGTATAATGGCTTCTGAAATAGAGGCACTGTTCCTTCATCCAGAAGTAAGAGACACACGGATAGGAACAGCTTGGTGACAGAATCAAGATACACATTCCCTCATGCTTTCATATTTCAAAACGCCAGCTAGTGCTCAGTTTCATTTGATCATCACTCTCATGCGGTTTGAAGGGTGGTTTCCAGGCACCCCACATATTCCTTCATGTTACTCTTTTCTAAAAATAGAGCCTAAAGAAAACCTCTTGAGTCAATAGTATAACTATCATATTTGCAGTTGTCCAATACATTTATACATAAGAAGATTGAAACATGTACGTGCAGGTACTGGATCCAAAAGTATTCAAAGAACATCTATTTCAACACTCATTCTGCACTCTAGTTTAAACTGCACTACCACAAGACTTACCAATTTGATCAACAAAACTGTTCCATCAGGCAAATGGCATCAAATGCTCTAAAGGATGCTAAACTTCGAGCTTATTGTATGATATCTTAAAGTTAAAAGCATTAAAAGAATAGGAAGCGTCGAACAATACCTTCCACAGGCCCTGCAAAGGCCGTGACGGCGTGGGCGAGCAATTAACAATCTTGACGAAATGCTCAGGGTCCCATTTCCTCCTCCTCCCCTGCCTTTCCTTGTTGTCCCTCTTCCTCTGCCTCCTCTTATCCCCACTACCGGGACTAGTCCGGTTCGCGAAATACTGATAAATCTCCGACATCAACCGGTCTGGTAAGCTCCCGGGGGACCCACTCTCCGCTCCAATCAAATCCTCAATATCCTCATCCCCGACCAGGTTCGTCGAGCTCGAACTTCTCCTAAACCCGTTTTTTCTATGCTCCTGAGAGTTCGAATGCGCAAAGCTCAGATCTTCGTCTACAACAAAATGGGTCTTCCCCATGAAACTAACGTTGACCGGGACCAAATCGTTAGCTAAGAAATCCAATTCGTTCACGAAATTGTCCGATAAGTCGGCCCGACCATCGGGATCGATAAAATTCAGTATCTGGCCCTCGGGCGAGAGGCTCATCCACAAAAACGGCGACTTTATGACTTGATAGGTGCCGTTTTTCGAAGGGGAAACCCTTGAACCAGTGAGGAACGACGGGCCCCACTCGAAGAAAATCAACGGCGGCGACGAGATGCCAATGGTGCCTGGACCACTCCGGCGCCAGAAACCGATGAGGTTCTCCCATTCGTCAAGGGTCTTGTAGAGAAGCCTGTAGGCGATCTTCCCGTTGCCCCATCTCTCGATTTGGGTCTCGGAGCCCCACCTCCGGTCGCACATGGTAAACCAGAGCTTGGCGTCGTTTCGACAGAGTAAGACGAACCGCTTCGAGGTGCAGGCGAAGGTAGCGATCTCGGGGGGAGTCAGGAACGAGAGAATGCAGAGCTGGACATCCTCAGGGATATCGTTGAACGAAATTGAACTACCACCGGTTTCGTCGATAGTAGGATTCGCCATTTCTTTGTTGGACTGGGAAAGATTTATCAGGAAAGTGAGTTTTTTTCCCGAGAAAAATAGAAAATTACTGTGCAGGGGCAAGATAGAGAGAGGTTATATAGCCAGCGCCGCAGCGGTGTGGGGGTAAGGAAGAGTGCTGTGGAAACAAGAAGATTCTTGGAGAGGTGGGAATTATTCCTCGAATCTGAGACTGTCGTGGGAAGGTAGAAATGGACACCGGAGCCGTACAAGCATAGTCAAACGTGCTGCCTTGGGATTGTTTACTGGTAGGCATAAATACCATGGTAACGGTGTACTAGCTTTTTTTCACAAATTAGAATCTTGTCTTAGTTAAAGTTAAATGATTTTTTTTTTTAATGAATATAAAATAAATTTAATTTTTAATTATTTTATTCACATAGAATAATTATTATTTTTATTATATAATAATAAAATAATATAAAATAAATTTAATTTTAATTATTTACATCAAATTTCTCACGTTGAATTATCAATTATTTATTATATAATTAAGAAATATTTAATCTTTTTAATTATTAATTTATTTAATTTTATTATATTTTACCATTCTACCTATTATATATTAATTAGTAATTATATTCTAATTAAATTATTGATTAAAAAATTATATTTTTTCAATTGTCATTTAATGCTAATAACACTAACTCCTAATGTTAATAGATCATGCAATTTAGTTGGTGGATTTTGTTTCCTCCATAGTGCAGAATCAAAAGAACTACTACGAGGAATTATGTTCCCTTTTAAAATCCTCCACAAAAACAGGGTTAGTTTTTGGGTTTCAGATAAGAAAACCAGTAGCAAAAGTAAACATAAGATCATCACTTTCAGGATCTCTGCCCCAGCTCATTGTGCTGTTGTATTCCTTTGAGCCATCTTTTCTGGGCTTCTTACAAATTTACTGAAAAAACACAAACAAGTTGCCAAGCAAGTCCTGGAATTTGCATTGGTCGATGAAGAGGCAGCAATTCCGCAACTTTAGAACACCAATCCAAGAGTATATCTGGTTAGCAAGAGCACTCTGCAATCTGCAACCCCAACATGCATATAAACAATGTAAAACGAACTAATCGAAAGACTAAGTTGCAGTTTCAAAGCCATTCAACTATATTCACAAAGGAAAGTCAGAAGATCTATTAAAAGGAAGACAAATTGATCAAGGTAAATTAAAAAAGTAGATTGTGAAAAAAAAAAAGGGAAAGAAGATTTAATCCCCCCACACCTGCTTTTACAAAATCTGTGTATTTATGTTGAGGTTCTCCTTTGGCACCTTCTTCTGTTACAGGTGTATACATAAAAACCAAACTTGAATCAATGTCATCCAGACAAGCGATACTCATCAACCTCTGCTCCAGTAATTACCACGGGGCTGCTGTTCCATTTTCTCCTTAACCAACTGAAAAATGTGTATTATTTTGTCACGACAATTTATATATAAACGCATCATGCAATCATACATGAAAATCAGTAAATTTTGTCCACGAGCCCAACAGCTTCCCCTAATCTTCCCGAGACACAAAGACCCTTCAGTGTTTTATCCAATTGGAGGTAACCTTTTTCATAAGTAAACCGCATTTTATCAAATGAACCAGTACTTTGCTAAATATACTCCTTCCCCGTTCTAAAGCATAATAAACAGATGGCATTCCCCTTAAACAATGAGCTTTAGAATAATAATAATACGCACAAATTAGTGAATAATAATTGCAATTTCTGATTTGAATAGTCAGGTCTTCAAGCTTGCCAATTTTATATTGAACTTGAAGACATCATCTTTGGAACAAAACAAAGGCACCCGCCGAAAAGGGCAACATCTATCAACAAGCCGCAAAAACTGAATCTCAAAATTCAATCATTCTACACGGAAGCTAAGATTAAGAAGAAGAAGAAGAAGGTCCAATACCTGCAATTGCTGCTCTCAGACTGAATCCTGCGAAGAAGCCATGCCGTTTTCCGAAGAAGCCTTGCCGTTTTCCCGGAGGATTTGGGAGAAAATATTGTGGATTTTAGGGGTAGAAAACTTGGGTTTTGCTTAAATACAACCCCTCAATCATAAACAAAAACATAAAATGCAACCCGACGGGAGAAAGAGGGGGTTGGGGAAGAAACATAAACAAGCAGATCGGCGAGAAAAAGAGGGGGTTTTGGTTGTTGTCGACGAGAGTTGGAGTGCGGTGTTGCGGTGGTGCAGGGGAGCGGTGGTTTTGTTTCCGACGAGAGTTGGAATGGTGGTGCGGTGGCGAGTCCTTCAGCACTTCTCTCGGGACGAAGAACGACGAAATAGCAGTGAAGGGTTTCTGGTTTTTTGCGTGGGAACGAAGGGGAGCAGTTAATGTTGAGTAAAGAGAGAAATAATTGAATATATAGTTGGTGTAGCTACAGTAGACAGCAGATTTGAAAATGATTTTTTCTTTTTTTTTTCGGCTTGAAAATGCTTTTGGTGTTTCTTATAGATATTTTTTGCTAATCTGTGATATATTTTTTGGCTGGTTTATTTTTAGAAAATATCTTATCTTATTTCATTTAATTATTATAAATTTTTTAATTTTTAATATAAAATAAAATAAATAATTTAACTTTTTTAAATTTTAAAATAAAAATAATATTAAAAAATATATTTTAATAATATTTTATTCAACTTTTTAACTTTAATCTCATCTCATCTCATCTCTAAAAACAAACTAACTCTAGTCTAATAGTTAAATGTGGGATGGGTTTAGCCTCTGGCTAATCCATTTAGATGCTCTGAAATGATAGAGACGATTAGCCTTGGATTGGAAAGTGATATCAACTTATCTTATTTTATTATTATAAATTTTTTAAATTTTCATATAAAATATAATAAATAATTTAATTTTTTTAATTTTTAAAATAATAATAATATTAAAAAATAATATTTTAAAATATTTTATTTAACTCATTTAAAACTATCACATCTTATTTTATCATTAATTTTTTTAATTATCTTATTATCTTATCTTATCTTATCAATATACAATCGGCACCATGTTCTATAATTTTATATTAAATGAAAAATGTCTTTATAAAATAGAAATTGCGCGATTATATAATAAAAATGGCATCTATTTAAAACAGAGTTATGGATAGATGACAGGGTTTTAAAAAGTAAAATCATACTTGAGATCCCATGCGTTTATTTTTTTAAAACTATCGTTTGGATATTTTTTCAATGATTAAAAAATTAATTATTAGTGAAGTGATGTATTTTTTTATTTTTAAAAAATATTTAAAGATGTTTAAAAAATATTTAAAAGAAAAAAAAAAATAAAACATGTTTTTAAGTGGGTGTGCAAGGTGTGGGGCTTATGTGTAGCACAACTCATTGTTAAAACATACACTTAATATGATAACATTTATCTATTTCATATATGGTTTCCACATACTAGTATATAATTAAATTTTATTTACTAATTATTATACAAATTATAAAATATATCTATGAAGCATATTCACTATATAAACATTTGATTACATATTATATATTTAATTATAAAGTGGTATGCTTATATTATTAACTAATACATAAATATATACGTATATATACACAGGAATGAGTTTTAATTGAGTGGAGCTAACAAATCGACTCGAACATAAACGAGCAGGCATTAATGAGCCTTAGTCGAGTCGAGTCGAGTCGAGTTTTGTTAGGTATGTGTCATTTACAAATCAAGCATGTGTCTGCTTTCAAGAATGAGTTTTTTTTTTTTACAAGTCGAGTTTGATTCGAATTTAACCAAACAAGTTATCGAACAGATTGGTTCATTTATAGCCCTATATAACATCCATAAAGAAATTATACAAAAATAATCCTATAAATTGATATGATTTTATTCGATCCGTTAGATCTACTTTATAATAAAAATAATTTTACAATCTGATGAATCATATCAAACCATGTCAATTTGTGAGAAATTATTTTTATGTAATCATTTTATGATTAGAGTATTTTCGTTCTTAAAATTTTGGGACAATCTCGATACCAATAATAATTTTAAATAATTGAAAAATAGATAGAACCATGTTTCAAGATTTACTCCATATCGATTATATATGAATTTAGGCTTTAATACATGAGAAAATATATTGGAGAATTTTCAACAAAAAGATTAAAAAAAAAAGGACATTATTTATAATCCACACATCGAACAGATCTAACTCCTTAAACGAATGGCCTAAAAAAAAAAAAAAAAAA
>NW_023359542.1:0-250 GCF_001411555.2 Juglans regia
AGTTGGATCTTGGGTTGGGCAGAGCGGTCCGCCCCTGGTGTGCACCGGTCTGCTCGTCCCTTCTACCGGCGATGCGCTCCTGGCCTTAACTGGCCGGGTCGTGCCTCCGGTGCTGTTACTTTGAAGAAATTAGAGTGCTCAAAGCAATCCTACGCTCTGTATACATTAGCATGGGATAACATCATAGGATTTCGGTCCTATTGTGTTGGCCTTCGGGATCGGAGTAATGATTAACAGGAACAGTCGGGGG
>NW_023359543.1:0-253 GCF_001411555.2 Juglans regia
CATCAAGGTCCGGAAGCCACCTCAATGAAGCATGTGCGTAGCACTGGGTGCCATAACACCATCCGCCGTGCACATCTACGTCAAAGAGGAAGCAAACAAACACACAGGCCCGGCCACCATGCGGCCAACCAAATGTAAAATGAAAAATAGAGATGCCCGTCAAACCCCATGGAAGCGAGGCCAGCATCATCCGGATACCCCCGAGAGCAACAATGTGCGTAGCACTGGGTGCCATAACACCATCCGCCGTGCA
>NW_023359544.1:0-219 GCF_001411555.2 Juglans regia
ACCGTATCAAGGTTCAACCCCATGGGAACAAGGCCATCAAGGTCCGGAAGCCACCTCAATGAAGCATGTGCGTAGCACTGGGTGCCATAACACCATCCGCCGTGCACATCTACGTTAAAGAGGAAGCAAACAAACACACAGGCCCGGCCACCATGCGGCCAACCAAATGTAAAATGAAAAATGGAGATGCCCGTCAAACCCCATGGAAGCGAGGCCAGC
>NW_023359546.1:0-214 GCF_001411555.2 Juglans regia
TGACTATTGTATTGCCTTGGTCTCCTATATAAAGATTGGCCTAGGAGGCCAAAACAATCCAATGACTTGAATATAATTTTAAGTCTTTTATAAATTGTGTATATCTATATACAATATATTTATTTAATATATATAAATAAATTTTTTTTTTAATGTGGGGCTGGGGCGGGGGCGGGGGCGGGGCGGGGCCCTGCTGGGGTCATCCCCCCCCCCC
>NW_023359548.1:0-255 GCF_001411555.2 Juglans regia
CATCCGCCGTGCACAAGCATGTTGCAAAGGAGGCATCCAAACAAATAGGCCCAACCGCCATGGGGTAGACTAGAGCACCCGAGGGCTAGCCAACGTGAGAAAGCCCCTAGCACGACCGATTGCCCCCATCAACAAGCCCATGCGCGGCACAAGGTGCCACCAAATCCGTCCCTAAAGCACAAGCTTGTTGCTAGAAAGCAAGCGAGAATGTAGGAATCACCCCCACGAAAGCGAGCCCAAAAAACGGTCGTCGCC
>NW_023359549.1:0-261 GCF_001411555.2 Juglans regia
TTTTTTTTTTTTTTTTTTTTTTTTTTTTTTTTTTTTTTTTTTTTTTTTTTTTTTTTTTTTCCTTTCTTTCTTTTTCTTTTTCTCCCCCTGCTTCCCGCGCGGACGTCTCTCTGTCTCTCTCTCTCTCATGCCGTGCAACCGTTCCTCACCCAGCCCGCCGCCGTCGCACCGTCGTGTGCGACACCGCCCACCCCATCGTGCTCCCCACCGGCCGGCGACCTCCCTCTCCGATTTCCAGCCCCAGCCGCGCCGCCGTTAGCC
>NW_023359550.1:0-209 GCF_001411555.2 Juglans regia
ACGACCGTTTTTTGGGCTCGTTTTCGTGGGGGTGATTCCTACATTCTCGATTGCTTTCTAGCAACAAGCTTGTGCTTTAGGGACGGATTTGGTGGCACCTAGTGCCAGGCATGGGCTTGTTGATGGGGGCAATCGGTCGTGCTAGGGGCTTTCTCACGTTGGCTAGCCCTCGTGTGCTCTAGTCTACCCCATGGCGGTTGGGCCTATTT
>NW_023359552.1:0-212 GCF_001411555.2 Juglans regia
GCGTGCGAGCGGGGCTGTCAAGGCAAGCCGTGGGGCATGCCACGGGGCTGTCAAGGCAAGCCATGGGGCTTGCCACGGGGCTGCCTGGGCATGCCATGGGGCGTTCCATGGGGCGTGCCATGGGGCTGTCAAGCCAAGCCATGGGGCGTGCCATGGGGCTGCCAAGGCAACCAATGGGGCGTGCAAGCGGGGCAAGCCATGGGGCTGTCAAG
>NW_023359553.1:0-224 GCF_001411555.2 Juglans regia
AAGGCGGAAAAAACAAAAACGAGGGGTGCAACACGAGGACTTCCCAGGAGGTCACCCATCCTAGTACTACTCTCGCCCAAGCACGCTTAACTGCGGAGTTCTGATGGGATCCGGTGCATTAGGACTGGTATGATCGCACCCAACAAACTAATTATTTTAAATTCATATAATCCTTCAGCGAAATACTAGCGTCCTTCCGATCCCAATCCAAACGGAGATCTGAT
>NW_023359554.1:0-209 GCF_001411555.2 Juglans regia
CTGCGGCTTAATTTGACTCAACACGGGGAAACTTACCAGGTCCAGACATAGTAAGGATTGACAGACTGAGAGCTCTTTCTTGATTCTATGGGTGGTGGTGCATGGCCGATCTTAGTTGGTGGAGCGATTTGTCTGGTTAATTCCGTTAACGAACGAGACCTCAGCCTGCTAACTAGCTATGCGGAGGTGACCTTCCGCGGCCAGCTTCT
>NW_023359556.1:0-212 GCF_001411555.2 Juglans regia
CAGCAAACCAAGCCCAACCATAGATTATAAGACGTAGAAAAATTTTCCAAGAACCATAACATCACAAGCCACAAATCACTCGGTTTCCTTACCTCTTAACCGTTGGACAGAGAATCGGTGCCAACACTGCGGTAAGGAGAAGACGCAGCAACACCACCTACAAACATCCCACACGGCAGCACAAAGAAACAGGGGCCGAAGGAAGAAGAAAA
>NW_023359557.1:0-222 GCF_001411555.2 Juglans regia
TTGTTCTAGGGGTTGTCGTATATCACTTGCCCTTGGGTTTTTCAATTATTGTTAGGGTTTTCTCTACTGCTTATTCTTGGTTGTGATCAAATCAGTTGGTGAAAAGAAAAGAAAAGAAAGGAAAGGAAAAGAAAAGAAAAGAAAAGTAAAGAAAGGAAAAGAAAAGAAAAGAAAAGAAAATTCCAAAAAAAAAAAAAAAAAAAAAAAAAAAGGAAAACAAAA
>NW_023359559.1:0-220 GCF_001411555.2 Juglans regia
GGCTTGCCCCATGGCATGCCTTGACAGCCCCGCCGGCACGCCCCATGGCTTGCCATGGCAGCCCCATGGCTTGCCTTGACAGCCCTGTGGCAAGCCCCATGGCTCCCCATGGCTTGGCCCATGGCTTGCCCCAAGGCACGCCGCGACACACCCGTGGTGCTTTGCCTACCATGTCAAGCACACAAAGGTCCGACGAAGAACACCGTAGATCACACAAACT
>NW_023359560.1:0-232 GCF_001411555.2 Juglans regia
TTTGGATGCCTCCTTTGCAACATGCTTGTGCACGGCGGATGGTGTTATGGCACCCAGTGCTACGCACATTGTTGCTCTCGGGGGTATCCGGATGATGCTGGCCTCGCTTCCATGGGGTTTGACGGGCAACGACCGTTTTTTGGGCTCGCTTTCGTGGGGGTGATTCCTACATTCTCGCTTGCTTTCTAGCAACAAGCTTGTGCTTTAGGGACGGATTTGGTGGCACCTAGTG
>NW_023359561.1:0-223 GCF_001411555.2 Juglans regia
GGATGGTGTTATGGCACCCAGTGCTACGCACATTGTTGCTCTCGGGGGTATCCGGATGATGCTGGCCTCGCTTCCATGGGGTTTGACGGGCATCTCCATTGTTCATTTTACATTTGGTTGGCCGCATGGTGGCCGGGCCTGTGTGTTTGTTTGCTTCCTCTTTGACGTAGATGTGCACGGCGGATGGTGTTATGGCACCCAGTGCTACGCACATGCTTCATTG
>NW_023359562.1:0-1153 GCF_001411555.2 Juglans regia
GCGGGGAAAGAAGACCACTATTACGAACTTGTCCAGGAGCTTTGTGAAATGACTTGAGGTAGGATAAGTGGGAAGCTAGAAGAGGCGAAAAGTGAAATACCACTACTAGCATTATTTACTTATTCGAGTAGTCAGATAGGCATTACCCTCTTTTGGACCAGGCTCGTTTGGTTGGGCCGTCAGGCGAGAAGACATTGTCAGGTGGAGTTTAGGCATGGTAAAGATCTTGCTTGAGGTGTCCTAAAGATGAGACTCAACGAGCAGAGAAATCTCGTGTGGAACAAAAGAGACTAAGCTGGTTTGATTGATTTCGATGCGAATCACGAGCAGTGGCGTGGCCTATCGATCCTTTGGACCTTGAATTTGAAGCGAGGTGTCGAGAGAAAGTTACCACAAGGATAAGCGGCATGAGCCAAGCGTTCTAGCGGCGTTGCTTTTTTGATCCTTGATGGCAAATGCTTCATTGTGAGCGAGAGTGCAAGTGTTGGTTACCACCAATAGGAGCGTGGTTTGGGTTTAGACGATAGAGTAAGAGACGGGTTAGTTTCCCTCGATGGCAGATTAATGTAATAGTAATTCAACTAGTCACGAGGAAGGCAGTTGATTACGCTGTGGTGGTCATGTGGCGGCAGTTTGAAAAACGTTATTTCGTCTGTGGGTTATATTTGAAACGCCTCTAAACGTCAGTCAGGGCTAGGCAGCGTCATGCGTCAGCCGATTAGACCTCTGATGAGACTATGAACCCCGGAGGAGCCGCGTCAATAGTTGGGTGAAAGCCTCGCGTGAGTCGGTAGCAGAAATCTAAATTCTCCATAGAGGTGAGAATCAACTGGGGCGACCATCGCGGAGATATTGTAAAGTGGCAGTGGATCTTCTTTACGATCCACTGAGATTCAGCCCTGTGTCGCTTCGATTCGTCCCTCCCCCTCAAATCACATCACCTTCCACGATTTCCTGGCCGAGGTTACCAACAAGGACTTGTCCAAAATCGGTGCACGACGTGCTCCCGCAAAGGGTGTTGGTCGAGTAAGACAGCAGGACGGTGCCCACGGGCCATGCCTTGACAGCCCCGCTCGCACGCCCCATGGCTTGCCTTGACAGCCCCGTGGCTTGCCTTGGCGGCCCCGCGGGAAGCCCCATGGCTTGCCTTGGC
>NW_023359563.1:0-247 GCF_001411555.2 Juglans regia
ATCGAACCCCCACGAAGATCAACGCATCAAGAAGGAAACCGTATCAAGGTTCAACCCCATGGGAACAAGGCCATCAAGGTCCGGAAGCCACCTCAATGAAGCAGGTGCGTAGCACTGGGTGCCATAACACCATCCGCCGTGCACATCTACGTCAAAGAGGAAGCAAACAAACACACAGGCCCGGCCACCATGCGGCCAACCAAATGTAAAATGAAAAATGGAGATGCCCGTCAAACCCCATGGAAGC
>NW_023359564.1:0-210 GCF_001411555.2 Juglans regia
TCGGTCGTGCTAGGGGCTTTCTCACGTTGGCTAGCCCTCGGGTGCTCTAGTCTACCCCATGGCGGTTGGGCCTATTTGTTTGGATGCCTCCTTTGCAACATGCTCGTGCACGGCGGATGGTGTTATGGCACCCAGTGCTACGCACATTGTTGCTCTCGGGGGTATCCGGATGATGCTGGCCTCGCTTCCATGGGGTTTGACGGGCATCTC
>NW_023359565.1:0-253 GCF_001411555.2 Juglans regia
TGTGGGGTGCGGGGAAGACATTGGCCTCCCGTGTGCTTCTGCTCGCGGTTAGCCTAAAAGTGAGTCCTAGGCGACGAGCGCCACGACAATCGGTGGTTGAGAAACCCTCGTGACCCGTCGTGTGTTGCCCGTCGCTGTGAAGGTGCTCCAGACCCTATTGCGTCGTTCCTGCGACTCTACCATCGCGACCCCAGGTCAGGCGGGATTACCCGCTGAATTTAAGCATATCAATAAGCGGAGGAAAAGAAACTTA
>NW_023359566.1:0-250 GCF_001411555.2 Juglans regia
TGCCACCCGACGTGCATGAACGGGGGCGAACACTTGTCTCGTGCTTTTGGACAATTGAAACCACCCAAATTGGTTTCCTAAATTCATTCCAATACATCTTAGATGTGTTCCAAGCATCACCTATCGATTTTTGCCTATTTTCGATTTTTTTTGATTTTTCGGATTTATTTAATCAAAAAAATTAAATAAAAAAATCCCGATGTCGAAAAATTGTGAGGCTTGCTCCTACTTCAAGATATGATTTTTCTAA
>NW_023359567.1:0-281 GCF_001411555.2 Juglans regia
GTGGCTGACTGGCAGTTTCTGTGGCTGTCGAGTGGTCTTCCGACTTTCTCATCGGCGTGTTCTGTGCTGGTTTACAGAGAGGTGGCTGTGGTTTGCTGTGAGAGTGGGTTGGCTGGAAAAATGGAAGTCTCGGGTTGCTGTGATGAAAGAATGGTAGCTTGGTTGTGGCTTGTGGCTTGGGATGGGGAGAAATTTTTATTTTACTTTGGGTGGGGTCTGGTCGTGGGGGCTTGCTGGGGTGGAGGGGGGAAATTTGTGGGGGGAAGAGAGGGGTTTTAAGG
>NW_023359568.1:0-219 GCF_001411555.2 Juglans regia
CAGCCCCGCTCGCACGCCCCATGGCCTGCCTTGGCAGCCCCGTGGCTTGCCTTGACAGCCCCGTGGCAAGCCCCATGGCATGCCTTGGCAGCCCCGTGGCAAGCCCCATGGCCTGTCTTGACAGCCCCGCTCGCACGCCCCATGGCTTGCCTTGACAGCCCCATGGCATGCACAGCGAGCCCCGTGGCCTGACTTGACAGCCCCATGGCTTGCCTTGAC
>NW_023359569.1:0-209 GCF_001411555.2 Juglans regia
GCAGCCCCGTGGCAAGCCCCATGGCCTGCCTTGACAGCCCCGCTCGCACGCCCCATGGCTTGCCTTGACAGCCCCATGGCATGCACAGCGAGCCCCGTGGCCTGACTTCACAGCCCCATGGCTTGCCTTGACAGCCCCGTGGCAAGCCCCATGGCATGCCTTGGCAGCCCCGCTCGCACGCCCCATGGCCTGCCTTGGCAGCCCCGTGG
>NW_023359570.1:0-231 GCF_001411555.2 Juglans regia
TTTTTGAATAAAATAAAAGTAATCCTTCAATAAAAATATACTAAAATACAGGGTGTTACAGCGTGGGTTGAGGGAGAAGAGGGATTGGGAAGGAGAGGGAAAGAAATGAGGGAAATGGTAAGGCGGGGTGTTTAAATTTAATTTCACTTTTCCGGTGGTTTTGATTTGCCGCTAATAGTATATAATTTACTAGATATGCTCTTGCGGCAAAAATACGGTGAATATTTTCGT
>NW_023359571.1:0-256 GCF_001411555.2 Juglans regia
CCTATTATGTGTCCAATTTTCAACGTCAAAATAATCTTTATTCAAACACGTTCAATCCCTAATGAAGAAATTACGATGGAAGGACGGAGAGAGAGTGATCACAGAATGTGGAAGAAGATGTTACTGAAGAAAAAAGAGAGCAGTGGCTTGATGCGGCGGCCGAGCAGTACGGTGGGGATGTGGAGGGGGGGGTTGGCAGCATGGGGTGGGTGGGTTGTGGCACTGGGGGGGAGCAATAATTTCCTCTATTTTGTGG
>NW_023359572.1:0-205 GCF_001411555.2 Juglans regia
CTTGCTGCCACGATCCACTGAGATTCAGCCCTGTGTCGCTTCGATTCGTCCCTCCCCCTCAACCCACATCCCCTTCCACGATTTCCTGGCCGAGGTTACCAACAAGGACTTGTCCAAAATCGGTGCACGACGTGCTCCCGCAAAGGGTGTTGGTCGAGTAAGACAGCAGGACGGTGCCCACGGGCCATGCCTTGACAGCCCCGCC
>NW_023359573.1:0-1640 GCF_001411555.2 Juglans regia
CACAAGCATGTTGCAAGGGAGGCATCAAAACAAATAGGCCCAACCGCCATGGGGTAGACTAGAGCACACGAGGGCTAGCCAACGTGAGAAAGCCCCTAGCACGACCGATTGCCCCCATCAACAAGCCCATGCGTGGCACTAGGTGCCACAAAATCCGTCCCTAAAGCACAAGCTTGTTGCTAGAAAGCAATCGAGAATGTAGGAATCACCCCCACGAAAACGAGCCCAAAAAACGGTCGTCGGGACATGGTCGGCCGGCGGCGGCCGCCGCCACAACCACCGCCGGCGGCGGTGGAGACGATACCCCCCCGCCGGTGGCATGGGGGCGTGGCACACGCCCTTTCCATGGGCGCCAGGGGCATGCCCATGTGAGGGGGGCGGCATGGTCAGCCCTCCTGGCTGACCATGTTGGGGCTTGCATACTAGGCATTTAAGGCCAAATCCAACCGGCCGGGAAGCGTGTGAGAGCATAAAATTTTTATGAAATGCTAGTTGGACGAGTTACGGTGCTTAGAAAAATCATATCTTGAAGTAGGAGCAAGCCTCACAATTTTTCGACATCGGGATTTTTTTATTTAATTTTTTTGATCAAATAAATCCGAAAAATAAAAAAAAATCGAAAATAGGCAAAAATCGATAGGTGATGCTTGGAACACATCCAAGATGTATTGGAATGAATTTAGGAAACCAATTTGGGTGGTTTCAATTGTCCAAAAGCACGAGACAAGTGTTCGCCCCCGTTCATGCACGTCGGGTGGCAACATTGGGGGGCCATGTTGTGAGTGTTGTATTGCAATCTTTTGAGGCAACAAGGAAGGTTGCTTTTGTAGAGTTTGTGTGATCTACGGTGTTCCTCGTCGGACCTTTGTGTGCTTGACATGGTAGGCAAAGCACCACGGGTGTGTCGCGGCGTGCCTTGGGGCAAGCCATGGGCCAAGCCATGGGGAGCCATGGGACTTGCCACGGGGCTGTCAAGGCAAGCCATGGGGCTGCCATGGCAAGCCATGGGGCGTGCCGGCGGGGCTGTCAAGGCATGCCATGGGGCAAGCCACGGGGCTGTCAAGGCAAACCATGGGGCATGCCAGTGGGGCTGCCAAGGCAAGCCATCGGGCTGCCAAGGCATGGCCCGTGGGCACCGTGCTAACCTCGCTGTGCATGCCATGGGGCTGTCAAGGAAAGCCATGGGGCTGTCAAGGCATGGCCCGTGGGCACCGTGCTAACCTCGTTGTGCATGCCATGGGGCATGCCATGGGCACAACCGAGGCAAGCCATGGGGCTGTCAAGGCATCGCCCGTGGGCACCGTGCTAACCTCGCTGTGCATGCCACGGGGCTGTCAAGGCAGGCCATGGGGCGTGCCATGGGGCTGTCAAGACAAGCCATGGGGCATGCCCGCGGGGCTGTCAAGGCATGCCATGGGGCTGTCAAGTCAGGCTGTCAAGTCAGGCCATGGGGCTTGCCATGGGGCTGTGAAGGCAAGCCATGGGGCGTGCACGCGGGGCTGTCGAGGCAAACCATGGGGCTTGCCACGGGGCTGCCAAGGCATGCCATGGGGCTGTCAAGGCAAGCCATGGGGCGTGCGAGCGGGGCTGTCAAGGCAAGCCGTGGGGCATGCCCCGGGGCTGGCAAGGCAAGCCATGGG
>NW_023359574.1:0-251 GCF_001411555.2 Juglans regia
CCGCCCCCCTCACAGGGGCATGCCCCTGGCGCCCATGGAAAGGGCGTGTGCCACGCCCCCCATGCCACCGGCGGGGGGGTATCGTCTCCACCGCCGCCGGGGGTGGTTGTGGCGGCGGCCGCCGCCGGCCGACCATGTCCCGACGACCGTTTTTTGGGCTCGTTTTCGTGGGGGTGATTCCTACATTCTCGATTGCTTTCTAGCAACAAGCTTGTGCTTTAGGGACGGATTTGGTGGCACCTAGTGCCACG
>NW_023359575.1:0-206 GCF_001411555.2 Juglans regia
GAGGTGTCATCTGCAATATCCAAGTACTGAGGTGTCATCTGCAATATCCAAGTACTGAGGTGTGGCCAAGTTTTTTTTTTTTTTTTTTTTATCAAATTTTTTTTCCACTGATGATCGCTAATTTTTTTCTCCATAATAGTTTTTTAGTTTACATTGACCAATATCTCCAATTATATTGAAGAAATTCTCATTAGTTTTATATATAT
>NW_023359576.1:0-221 GCF_001411555.2 Juglans regia
TTCCATTGATTCTCTTCTACTTCATTGTCCATGCTTGTGTGTTTGAATTCAATTGGTTGGTTTTCACAACTGACTATTGCTGTTTGTGGATGAATTAGAGAAAAGAAAAGAAAAGAAAAGAAAAGAAAAGAAAAGAAAGGAAAGGAAAAGAAAAGAAAAGAAAATTTGAAAAAGAAAAGAAAAGAAAATTCGAAAAAAAAAAAAACGAAAAAAAAAAAAAA
>NW_023359577.1:0-213 GCF_001411555.2 Juglans regia
TGTAGCTTTTGTTGGGGGGTTTTTTTATTCCTTTCTTCTGGACCCCAAAACCTACAAAAGTAAAGCAGATTAAATGAGTTACGTTTTCTTTATCTTGGACATAGAGAGCCTCTACACGCCACTGCAACATGGGAACAAAATTTTCCAACATCTTAGCTAGATTTTATGTAAGGGAAATGCTAGGAGCCCAAAACCACGGTTGATTTTTTCGAT
>NW_023359578.1:0-245 GCF_001411555.2 Juglans regia
AATTCCCTTGACCCCTCGTAGCTTCTTTTGAGTTCCTCTCCCCATTCGGGTGTTGGAAAAGATATCATGGCCAAGGACCCCCCGTTACACTCACCCCCCTCTTCTTTTCTGGATAAAGCATCCGCCACAATATTTTCCTTCCCTTGTTTGTACACAATTGTAAAATCATAACCCATTAATTTACTCACCCATTTTTGTTGGGCTATGGTCCCCACCCTCTGCTCCAACAGAAATTTTAGGGCCTG
>NW_023359579.1:0-271 GCF_001411555.2 Juglans regia
GAGGATAGGATCAAGACGCGAGCACGACAATCGTTCGTGTCAAACGAGAACGCTCGGTTTGGGATAAAGAGGCCGGAGACCCCCCACACCAACACAATGTTCCGCATCCAAGAGCACGAGAACGCCCACATGGTCCATGACCACCAACGTAAACTCGAAGGCTTGCATGGTAACACGTGGACAACTTCAGAGTCCAGCCAGCACCCAAAGATGAGCACCGACAAGGACAAGGGGCAACGAGAGGGACAAATTCCATCTTTGTAGGTATGCA
>NW_023359580.1:0-215 GCF_001411555.2 Juglans regia
TCCGGATGATGCTGGCCTCGCTTCCATGGGGTTTGACGGGCGACGACCGTTTTTTGGGCTCGCTTTCGTGGGGGTGATTCCTACATTCTCGCTTGCTTTCTAGCTACAAGCTTGTGCTTTAGGGACGGATTTGGTGGCACCTAGTGCCGCGCATGGGCTTGTTGATGGGGGCAATCGGTCGTGCTAGGGGCTTTCTCACGTTGGCTAGCCCTCGG
>NW_023359581.1:0-243 GCF_001411555.2 Juglans regia
GGGCTGTCAAGGCAAGCCATGGGGCGTGCGAGCGGGGCTGTCAAGGCAGGCCATGGGGCTTGCCACGGGGCTGCCAAGGCATGCCATGGGGCTTGCCACGGGGCTGTCAAGGCAAGCCACGGGGCTGCCAAGGCAGGCCATGCGGCGTGCGAGCGGGGCTGCCAAGGCATGCCATGGGGCTTGCCACGGGGCTGTCAAGGCAAGCCATGGGGCTGTCAAGTCAGGCCATGGGGCTTGCCATGG
>NW_023359582.1:0-255 GCF_001411555.2 Juglans regia
ATGATATGATTCTAGCTCTCTCTCTCTCTCTCTCTCTCTCTCTCTCTCTATATATATATATATATATATATATATATATTATATCTGATCTGATTAATCGATGTTCAAAAAAGCATGCATGCTGGGGAATTTATCCAGTCACTGATGATGGAGTAGAAGTACTACTCCTTGTGCAGCTAGCAGCGTGCATCTCGGGGCACATGAGCAGCTTGATCCTATGGACAGCGAGGACGGTGCTCAAATTCACGAGGAAAC
>NW_023359583.1:0-287 GCF_001411555.2 Juglans regia
CCTCCAATGCTACAACAATACTATCTTCAACGACAAATGGAAATACTTGCAAGTCGTACTAGGAAAAACTAACTATTATGTATTTTATAGAGTAATATTGTGATTTGAACTTATGAGTGTTTTATGTTTGTTGCCTTTTTTGACTCTAATGTTGGTTATGTATTTTATGGAGTAAGTTCATTCACCTATTTAATATTCGTGAATTTGTTAAGTTTCAAGAATATTAAATAGGTGAATGAACTTGGTCTTGCCTGGGTACGTGAAATACATTGAATTTAGTCATTTAG
>NW_023359584.1:0-1078 GCF_001411555.2 Juglans regia
GCGGCTTGCCCCATGGCATGCCTTGCCCGCCCCGCCGGCACGCCCCATGGCTTGCCATGGCAGCCCCATGGCTTGCCTTGACAGCCCCGTGGCAAGCCCCATGGCTCCCCATGGCTTGGCCCATGGCTTGCCCCAAGTCACGCCGCGACACACCCGTGGTGCTTTGCCTACCATGTCAAGCACACAAAGGTCCGACGAAGAACACCGTAGATCACACAAACTCTACAAAAGCAATCTTCCTTGTTGCCTCAAAAGATTGCAATACAACACTCACAACATGGCCCCCCAATGTTGCCACCCGACGTGCATGAACGGGGGTGAACACTTGTCTCGTGCTTTTGGACAATTGAAACCACCCAAATTGGTTTCCTAAATTCATTCCAATACATCTTGGATGTGTTCCAAGCATCACCTATCGATTTTTGCCTATTTTCGATTTTTTTTGATTTTTCGGATTTATTTAATCACAAAAATTAAATAAAAAAATCCCGATGTCGAAAAATTGTGAGGCTTGCTCCTACTTCAAGATATGATTTTTCTAAGCATGCCTGCAAAAAATCTCGTCCAAATTCAAAGTATTTAGATAAAAAAGGCCTTTATGTTTCCTCGGACATTTGATGTTTCCTCCTGCCGGTTGGGATTTGGCTCTAAATGCTCTTTAGGGGGGGCATGCAAGCCCCAACATGGTCAGCCAGGAGGGCTGACCATGCCGCCCCCCTCACATGGGCATGCCCCTGGCGCCTATGGAAAGGGCGTGCCACTTATGCACCCTTGGCCGGTATCGTCTCCACGCCTTGGCCGTGGACTTTATGGCAGCACCATGGCAATATCCCTTAGCCATTTTGATAGATTTTAGTAGAAGTGGTGTTACAAATTCTCGATTCTTTCTAGCAACAAGCTTGTGCTTTTAGGGGCCGGATTTGGTAGCTAATTGCCATGGAGATTGAGGGCAATCGATGGAGTGGGGCTTTCTCGCGTTGGCTAGCCCTCGGGTGCTCTAGTCTACCCCATGGCGGTTGGGCCTATTTGTTTGGATGCCTCCTTTGCAACATGCTTGTGCACGACGGATGGTGTTATG
>NW_023359585.1:0-231 GCF_001411555.2 Juglans regia
CGGAGATCTGATCCAAACCCATGGCTACGCGATGGGCAGGGCGAGATTTTCCCAAAAATCCACTCCCGAGTGCTCCTTCTTGTCAATTTATCTCGCAAGTCGGAAAAAACAAAAACGAGGGGTGCAACACGAGGACTTCCCAGGAGGTCACCCATCCTAGTACTACTCTCGCCCAAGCACGCTTAACTGCGGAGTTCTGATGGGATCCGGTGCATTAGTGCTGGTATGATC
>NW_023359586.1:0-210 GCF_001411555.2 Juglans regia
TTTTCTCCCCCCCCCCCCCCCCCCCCCCGCCTCAGCTTTTGTTTCCTCGCCAGTAGTCTCGATCGTTTCTTCTATTGCTACGTCAATGGCTACTTTCTTCCCAAGTTTTGAATTTCTTTCCTTTTCCGGCCTCCTGATTTCATGTGTAAATTTCTTCCCTTTTCCTCGTTTTCTTTTAGAAATAAAACACAAAACTTTTTGTATGTTTTC
>NW_023359587.1:0-233 GCF_001411555.2 Juglans regia
CAGCCTCTCCCAGACGAAGACCACAGAGGCCCTCAATCCTCACTCACCTAGACGAGGACCGAACCCGACCCAGTTTCCCTGCTCTGCGCAGCCCCTCCTAGACGAAGGCCACCGAAGCCCTCAATCTTCACTCACCCAGACGAAGCCCGAAGCCCCCCACCCCCACTCTCCCTTCTCTGTGAAGCCCGAAGCCCCCTACCCTCCTCTTCCTTCTCTGCGAATTCCCCCCACCC
>NW_023359588.1:0-219 GCF_001411555.2 Juglans regia
GGATTTTTGCCAGGTCAATCATTGGACGATACGGATTCTCAAAGGGCAATTATGATTTAAAAACATGTCAGAAAAGCCACACGCCGACTACAACGCACCCCCCACGCTGCATGCCACCTTCCATGCTCAAAACCGCCTATATAATTATAATATTAAAATTTTTTAATATTATTTATTTATTTTTTTTTTCAAAATTTAAAATATACTCAACTCAAACTA
>NW_023359589.1:0-207 GCF_001411555.2 Juglans regia
AAAACTTAGAGAGGGTGCTGTGCGAGTTACAGAGAGAAGTTGGAAAACGGAGTACTCGGTGGAGTTGGGGTACTCTTCAAATCAGTGGCTTGTGAAGGGACTGGGGGAGGGCTTGAGCAAGGGGAAGAAGGAGGGTTATTCGGCAACTCGGAATGGTTTCTCTAGTCTTATAGCACAACGTTGTGTTAACAGGCGAGGGAGATTTCT
>NW_023359591.1:0-226 GCF_001411555.2 Juglans regia
TGTTGCACCCCTCGTTTTTGTTTTTTCTGCCTTGCGAGATAAATTGACAAGAAGGAGCACTCGGGAGTGGATTTTTCGGGAAATCTCGCCCTGCCCATCGCGTAGCCATGGGTTTGGATCACATCTTCGTTTGGATTGGGATCGGAAGGACGCTAGTATGTCGCTCAAGGATTATATGAATTTTAAGTAATTAGTTTGATGGGTGCGATCATACCAGCACTAATGC
>NW_023359592.1:0-253 GCF_001411555.2 Juglans regia
TCCGAGGAAACATAAAGGCCTTTTTTATCGAAATACTTTGAATTTGGACGAGATTTTTTGCAGGCATGCTTAGAAAAATCATATCTTGAAGTAGGAGCAAGCCTCACAATTTTTCGACATCGGGATTTTTTTATTTAATTTTTTTGATTAGATAAATCCGAAAAATCAAAAAAAATCGAAAATAGGCAAAAATCGATAGGTGATGCTTGGAACACATCCAAGATGTATTGGAATGAATTTAGGAAACCAATTT
>NW_023359593.1:0-224 GCF_001411555.2 Juglans regia
AAAAAAAAAAAAAAAAATAGAAACAAAAAGTAGGCTGCCGAAATTCTTAGGATTTTGGGTTTGGCTGAAATTTGCATCACCTAGGGTTTCCTATATCTCTAAGTCTGTCAATTGCTTGGAGTGTCGTTCCATTGATTCTCTTCTACTTCATTGTCCATGCTTGTGTGTTTGAATTCAATTGGTTGGTTTTCACAACTGACTATTGCTGTTTGTGGATGAATTAG
>NW_023359594.1:0-2555 GCF_001411555.2 Juglans regia
CCCCCTCTCTCTCTCGAAGCCATCTTCTTGTTCTTGCTAACTATGTGTTTTTAGTTAAATCCATTTTGACTACTGGTTGTACCATAGTTTCCTTTAGAATAAAAATAATTTGGCTATCTGAGGAATATAATAATGATATATAGGGAATACGAGACAAGTAGTGAGGAGTAACCCTCCCCTGCACCTTTACTCAATCAAACTCTTTCCCCATCTGGCTCAAACCTGCGTGCAGAGTGTGGGTAGGACAAATGACATGTAGATAGTGGCCCAATTTTTTTTTTATAACTGCAGAACCTTCTTAGCTCCACACATGGAAGTTAATCTACATTACGTTGAGAAAACCTTTATGCAATGCTCAAGTTTCTTTAATTCTTTAAACAACCAAATTAAGAATAAGAATGCTGAAGTATTTTTCTCTTCAGATTCACGTCACTTTAAGCCAGAAATGGATTGTTTGCAATATATAATATTTCTTATTTAAGCCTCTACCACAATTTATCACATTGCGAGTGATGGACTGGGTTTTGGAAGCCTTAGTAAAATTTAGGTGAGGTTTGGATAGTGAGTGTAACACCCCCTTCCCGTAGGCTAGGTGTGTCACGTATTTTTCATGAAAAATAAACCCGGCAAGCGATTCTCTAATTTCACAATTGAAAAATAAACTGAAGTAATTTATTATGAAATAAAAGGTCTAATAAAAATGTCTTCCCAAAAACAATAAAGAAATAACTGAATAAATTCGTCATAAGAGACACATTTTATTTTAAAAAGTCTGAACAAAACTAAAATGCTCCTTCTACTCCTGGCCTGCCTGCTCGTAATCATCATCTTCACCTGGGTAATTAAAAACATGAAAATAAACTAAAATGAGTCGATGACTCAGTAAGAAATCTATCATAACGAAAACGTAATAAACATAAAATTTTCATAAGAACTTTCATGCTGAACTTAAAATTTATGACTGTTCATGCTAATGCTTATGCTATGTATGACTGAATTTTCTGAACTAACTGACTGATTTATCTTACTTATCTGACTGGCCAACACACTTAACCCTGTGTGTAAGGTTGTGCACCAGCCCCACATCCCGCTGCAGCAAGGGGAACTGCTGATAGTATTCTAGCATACTATGGTGGACCACGACTGAGTTCGTGGCTTGCACACCACCCTGAAACTGGACTGCATTGGTACCATGCATCTGAATGGCCATCTTATTAACTGATCTGAACTTATCTTACACTTGAATTTAAGATGGCTTATGTGTCTTATATACATGAGATGCATGACATACTACATACATAATTATAAATTTTAAATCTGAACATGATGCGGAATGACATGGTCGTATGCTATGCTAGATGACATGCTTGCATATGATATGAGCGGTTCATAAATAATGGCTGTCAAAGAACTGGCTTGAATAATACATACATATAAGCTAACTGTGATGATCCTAATTTATGATCAAATTTACTTACCTCGATGCATTTCTTCTTGAATAATACTTCGTAACTTGAGACCTATATTCAATAATTAACTATCACTAAATTGTTTGGAAATACAATAAATGCTAATATCTTACTTAACTAAATTCGGAATTCTAAAACATAGTCAAACCAATATTTGTTTAACACTAAAATCAATAATTCATAGTATTTAAATTACTTAAAATACTAATTTATAATTTAGTAGAAATACTCGAGCTATTTTTAAATAATTCACAAAAAATTAAATTCTTAAACTAAGTTTCATTTCTTAACGTAATTATTAAATCTTATAAGCAATAAAGGTTTGAAGAGCGGTTTGGCAAAATATTAACTTTCAAATAGGCAAAGTATACTTTAAAACATCTTTCATTCTTTAAACATTCCACTTCTTTCCACTCTCTTCACTGCTCTCCTCTCCTATCACTATGCTCACTCATAATCAAATCTCCCTCCTCACTCCTCTCTCTCCCATTCCCTCACCCTGCTCCTAAATTTGAGATGGGACATGGGGCAGGAGGTGTGAGGTGAGAGTGGCCAGCTGGCAGCCGAGGGTTCCTATGGTGATGCGCAGTGAGGAGGAGAGTTTGAGGTACTTAGTAGAGCAGAGGCGTGGGTGGGCATGAGTTGTTTGGGGGGTGGGGTGGGCGTGTGGGAGGGTCGGTGGAGTTCTTTTGGGTGGGTGGCTGTTCATCACTCCTCCTTCTCTCTCTTCACTCAAATAACCTAAACTCATTCCTCGTAATAAAACTTCTCCAATAAAATTTCTATAAAATTAAGCTCCATTTCTCGAATATACAAAATAAAGGGTATTACTTCATAAAACCCAGTGAGGATTGAACTAAACAAACTTTAATTTTCCAAAACACACTCCTTGATGAAGCATGTCAAACACTTTAAATCACAATGCATAAAACTCTAACAAATCATAAATAGCAACTATAATAGAAAATATGGAGATAAATTAAATATAAATTCTGATAAAACTATACTCATAAAAATATAAATTCTAAAATAAAAGTTTACTAGGAAATATTACTAATATACCCTAACACCAAAACTGGTATGTCA
>NW_023359595.1:0-204 GCF_001411555.2 Juglans regia
CGACGACCGTTTTTTGGGCTCGTTTTCGTGGGGGTGATTCCTACATTCTCGATTGCTTTCTAGCAACAAGCTTGTGCTTTAGGGACGGATTTGGTGGCACCTAGGGCCACGCATGGGCTTGTTGGTGGGGGCAATCGGTCGTGCTAGGGGCTTTCTCACGTTGGCTAGCCCTCGTGTGCTCTAGTCTACCCCATGGCGGGTGGG
>NW_023359596.1:0-254 GCF_001411555.2 Juglans regia
TGACACGAACGATTGTCGTGCTCGCGTCTTGATCCTATCCTCCTTCCGGAGTGGTAGGTTTACGTGCGGTGCCGGCATCGAGAATGAATGCTACCTGGTTGATCTTGCCAGTAGTCATATGCTTGTCTCAAAGATTAAGCCATGCATGTGTAAGTATGAACTAATTCAGACTGTGAAACTGCGAATGGCTCATTAAATCAGTTATAGTTTGTTTGATGGTATCTGCTACTCGGATAACCGTAGTAATTCTAGAG
>NW_023359597.1:0-219 GCF_001411555.2 Juglans regia
GGTCGGACCGAACGGACCGAACGGACCGACTGTTTCGGTCCGGACCGGCCCGGACCGAGACTTAGACCGGTCCGGTCCGGTCCATATTTTAGAGGACCGAAATCATTCGGTCCGGTCCACGGTCCACAGTTTTTTCGGACCGGACCGGACCGAATGAAAAATTAAAAAAAAAAATATTTTTTATATATATTTTATATATAATAATTGTACAATTAACAA
>NW_023359599.1:0-271 GCF_001411555.2 Juglans regia
TGATGATCGGTTGGTAGAACGTCTCCGCGCCCGTAGCGATTTAGACCGCATTTTAATGTTCCGATGAGTTGATACAGAGATGAGTTCTTTTTTATTTTTTTTTTATGAATAGTAATTAATTGAGATAATGGAATGAGTTTTATAGAGTCTGCCTAAGATCAGTTTAGATATATTTAAATAAAATAAGATAAGATGTTTTGTTAAAAGTTGAATAAAATATTATTTTTATATTATTTTTATTTTTAGATTTAAAAAAGTTAATTTTTTATTA
>NW_023359600.1:0-227 GCF_001411555.2 Juglans regia
CCCTCGTTTTTGTTTTTTCCGCCTTGCGAGATAAATTGACAAGAAGGAGCACTCGGGAGTGGATTTTTGGGAAAATCTCGCCCTGCCCATCGCGTAGCCAGGGGTTTGGATCAGATCTCCGTTTGGATTGGGATCGGAAGGACGCTAGTATGTCGCTCAAGGATTATATGAATTTTAAGTAATTAGTTTGATGGGTGCGATCATACCAGCACTAATGCACCGGATCC
>NW_023359601.1:0-204 GCF_001411555.2 Juglans regia
CCGCCCGGCCGACTAGCTCCCCCACCGGCCGGCGCCCTCACCCTCCAAATCCTAGCCCCTCCCTCGCCGCTGGTAGCCCGCACGCCCCCTTCAAGCCGCGGCGTCACTTTCGCTCCAGCGCCGCCGTCGCACCACCTCCGGCCACCATCTTCCTACCACTTCATCCCCGACCTCTTAGCAACCCAATGGACCCAACCCCGGCTC
>NW_023359602.1:0-245 GCF_001411555.2 Juglans regia
GAGGGGTGCAACACGAGGACTTCCCAGGAGGTCACCCATCCTAGTACTACTCTCGCCCAAGCACGCTTAACTGCGGAGTTCTGATGGGATCCGGTGCATTAGTGCTGGTATGATCGCACCCATCAAACTAATTACTTAAAGTTCATATAATCCTTGAGCGACATACTAGCGTCCTTCCGATCCCAATCCAAACGGAGATCTGATCCAAACCCATGGCTACGCGATGGGCAGGGCGAGATTTTCCC
>NW_023359603.1:0-227 GCF_001411555.2 Juglans regia
TTTTTTTTTATCTCATCTTATTTTATCTCTCATTATTTTATCACTATTCATCAACTGTACTATGCACAGAAAAAGCTGCCAGCCTATCTTTTCGTTCTCGTGTTTATTTTTCGTCAGCATATTGATTTTATGAGTGGGTCCCAGTGGGTCTGGTAGGAAAAGGCCGAATGTTAGGGAAAAAAAAAAAAAAAAAAAAAAAAAAAAAAAAAAAAAAAAAAAAAAAAAAA
>NW_023359604.1:0-235 GCF_001411555.2 Juglans regia
CATGCCATGGGGCTTGCCACGGGGCTGTCAAGGCAAGCCACGGGGCTGCCAAGGCAGGCCATGGGGCGTGCGAGCGGGGCTGCCAAGGCATGCCATGGGGCTTGCCACGGGGCTGCCAAGGCATGCCATGGTGCTTGCCACGGGGCTGTCAAGGCAAGCCACGGGGCTGCCAAGGCAGGCCATGGGGCGTGCGAGCGGGGCTGCCAAGGCATGCCATGGGGCTTGCCACGGGGCT
>NW_023359605.1:0-1627 GCF_001411555.2 Juglans regia
TTTATATATTATAATGATTTTATTTTTTATTTATATTTAATAGTGATAAATATTATAGTGATTTTATTTTTTATTTATATATTTTAGTGTTTTTATTTTTTATTTATATATAATAGAGATAAATATTATAATGATTTTATTTTTTATTTATATATTATAGTGATTTTATTTTTTATTTATATATTATAATGATTTTATTTTTTATTTATATTTAATAGTGATAAATATTATAGTGATTTTATTTTTTATTTATATATAATAGTGATAAATATTTTTTTGTTTATATATTATAGTGATTTTTTATTATTTATATATTATAATGATTTTTTTATTTATATTTAATAGTGATAAATATTATAGTGATTTTATTTTTTATTTTTTATTTATATATTATAGTGATTTTTTATTATTTATATATTATAATGATTTTATTATTTATATTTAATAGTGATAAATATTATAGTGATTTTATTTTTTATTTATATATTATAGAGATTTTATTTTTAATTTATATATTATAGCGATTTTATTTTTTATTTATATATTATAATGATTTTATTTTTAATTTATATATTATAGTGATTTTATTTTTAATTTATATATTATAGCTATTTTATTTTTTATTTATATATAATAGTGATAAATATTTTTTATTTATATATTATAATGATTTTATTTTTTATTTATATATTATAGTGATTTTATTTTTTATTTATATATTATAGCAATTTTATTTTTTATTTATATATAATGGTGATAAATATTTTTTATTTATATATTATAGTGATTTATTTTTTATTTATATATTATAGTGATTTTATTTGTTATTTATATATTATAGTGATTTTATTTGTTATTTATATATTATAATGATTTTATTTGTTATTTATATATTATAGCGATTTTATTTTTTATTTATATATAATGGTGATAAATATTTTTTATTTATATATTATAGTGATTTATTTTTTATTTATATATTATAGTGATTTTATTTTTTATTTATATATTATAATGATTTTATTTTTATTTATATATTATAGCGATTTTATTTTTTATTTATATATTATAGTGATTTATTTTTTATTTATATATTATAATGATTTTATTTTTTATTTATATATAATAGTGATAAATATTTTTTATTTATATATTATAGTGATTTATTTATTTATATATTATAATGATTTTTTTTATATATTTAATAGTGATAAATATTATAGTGATTTTATTTTTTATTTATATATAATGGTGATAAGTATTATAGAATGTTTGTGAATAGTTATGAGTAGAGATTGAAGTGAGTTTGTGGGTCCTATTGAAAGTATTTTAAGTTGTTTGGTATGTGAAGTATTTTCAAAAGCACGAAAATACTTGGAAAGTATTGAGAATACTTGGTTATCCAAACACAGCCTTAGACTCTGAGCAAATAGATACTAAGCTCAAGAGCTCCATTGCTATCAAGGTTCATCGTGTAGAAATCTTTAGAATCCCTAGACCCTACAATTCTCTCAAACTTGGCCCTCATGTACATGAGCTCTCCATCAGACCTAGCTTCAACTTCATTTCCAGGCAAAACACCAGCATCCATTGAAATCGGCTCCACAGCCATCAAGACCTACAACTC
>NW_023359606.1:0-238 GCF_001411555.2 Juglans regia
CATTATTCGAGTTGAAACACGTAAGGGAGTGTGTGAGGTTTTCTTTTTTACCACTAACATTCTTCTGTGCAGCACCTTCTAATGTCTCATCGGAGTAGCTCATCACCAAGGGGGCGAGTAGATAACTCATCCTTTGTGCTGCATGCCATGCAACATGAGTTTGAGCGGTTGAACTTGGTGTTAGGTGAAGTGAGGAATAGCATGGATAATCAAGAAGCAATGGTTAGAAATCTGCAAG
>NW_023359607.1:0-251 GCF_001411555.2 Juglans regia
GGTCACCCATCCTAGTACTACTCTCGCCCAAGCACGCTTAACTGCGGAGTTCTGATGGGATCCGGTGCATTAGTGCTGGTATGATCGCACCCATCAAACTTATTACTTAAAATTCATATAATCCTTGAGCGACATACTAGCGTCCTTCCGATCCCAATCCAAACGGAGATCTGATCCAAACCCATGGCTACGCGATGGGCAGGGCGAGATTTTCCCAAAAATCCACTCCCGAGTGCTCCTTCTTGTCAATT
>NW_023359608.1:0-206 GCF_001411555.2 Juglans regia
ACTGACGTGCAAATCGTTCGTCTGACTTGGGTATAGGGGCGAAAGACTAATCGAACCGTCTAGTAGCTGGTTCCCTCCGAAGTTTCCCTCAGGATAGCTGGAGCCACGGGCGAGTTCTATCGGGTAAAGCCAATGATTAGAGGCATCGGGGGCGCAACGCCCTCGACCTATTCTCAAACTTTAAATAGGTAGGACGGCACGGCTGC
>NW_023359609.1:0-214 GCF_001411555.2 Juglans regia
GAGGGCTGAGGGCGACGGTGGTGCTGGGTTGCAGGGAGTGACCGGCGACGCGACAAGGGGAGTCTCTATGGTGGTGCGGCACCGAGTGAGAGAAAGAGAGAGAGTTTAGAGAGAGGAACTACAAAACCGAAACCAAAAGAGAGAGAAAGAAAGCTGTGGCGGCTGAGGCCTTACCGGAGAAATGAGGGGCTCGACGGGGGGTGTGGGTCGGCGG
>NW_023359610.1:0-237 GCF_001411555.2 Juglans regia
TAACAAAAACACATTCTATAAATATCATAAAATTTAAATAAAGACAAGAAATAAAAATATTATCTTACCAAAACTCACCTCTCTCTCACTCTCTAACTCAACTCTCTCTCACTCTAACTCTCTCTCTCTCTAACTCTCTCCCTCTCTCTCTCGTCGAAATCTCTCTCTCTCTCTCTCTCTCTCTCTCTCTCTCTCTCTCTCTCTCTTTCTCTTTCTGTTGCGCGCACGGGAGAAAAG
>NW_023359611.1:0-226 GCF_001411555.2 Juglans regia
CGTGAGCATCCGCAGGGCCCATCGCAATGCTTTGTTTTAATTAAACAGTCGGATCCCCCTTGTCCGTCCCAGTTCTGAGTCGCCTGTTCGCCGCCCGGGGAAGACCGCCGAAGCGATCGTTCCCAGTCCGTCCCCCGGCCGGCACGCGGCGACCCGCTCTCGCCGCGGGAGCAGCTCGAGCAGTCCACCGACAGCCGACGGGTTCGGGACTGGGACCCCCGTGCCC
>NW_023359612.1:0-252 GCF_001411555.2 Juglans regia
GGCACCTAGTGCCACGCATGGGCTTGTTGATGGGGGCAATCGGTCGTGCTAGGGGCTTTCTCACGTTGGCTAGCCCTCGGGTGCTCTAGTCTACCCCATGGGGGTTGGGCCTATTTGTTTGGATGCCTCCTTTGCAACATGCTTGTGCACGGCGGATGGTGTTATGGCACCCAGTGCTACGCACATTGTTGCTCTCGGGGGTATCCGGATGATGCTGGCCTCGCTTCCATGGGGTTTGACGGGCATCTCCAT
>NW_023359613.1:0-208 GCF_001411555.2 Juglans regia
TGATCTTCTGAGAAGGGTTCGAGTGAGAGCATACCTGTCGGGACCCGAAAGATGGTGAACTATGCCTGAGCGGGGCGAAGCCAGAGGAAACTCTGGTGGAGGCCGCAGCGATACTGACGTGCAAATCGTTCGTCTGACTTGGGTATAGGGGCGAAAGACTAATCGAACCGTCTAGTAGCTGGTTCCCTCCGAAGTTTCCCTCAGGATA
>NW_023359614.1:0-228 GCF_001411555.2 Juglans regia
TGATTTTGTTCTGTTCCGAAAAATTTTGTTCAGTACATTGTTTGGAAAAGACGTGATTTCTGAAACCCTTTGGCATGACTCTCTGATTCTGAATTTGATTCTGTTTCTGTTCTGTTCAGTTACGGCCCCGCCACGGGTGATAATAGTGGCATACGGCCCAACCACGGGTAATAATAGTGGATACGGCCCAACCACGGGTTATAATAGTGGATACGGCCCAACCACGGG
>NW_023359615.1:0-255 GCF_001411555.2 Juglans regia
CCTTCGTTGAAATGTTAGATTATGATTTTGGAGTTATTTGTAATATTTGTTTTGTTTGGGTTTATGGTGGGTATTGTTATAGTTTTTGGTTTTTTGGGTTTTTATTTTTATGCTATTTTTATTTATATTATTGATGTTCTTTTTGTAGTGTTTTATTTTAGTGGGCTTATAATTTTTGTTGTTTTAATTGTTGTGTTTGGGCCGTGTGTGGTGTGTGTGTGTGTTTAAAATTTGACCCAGCCGGTTTTGAGAAGC
>NW_023359616.1:0-1019 GCF_001411555.2 Juglans regia
TTTTTTACATGATATGAGCTATGTCTTTCACAAACAATCGACATAACAAACAAGCTTAGCGATGAGACTATGCTTACCTAAAATACTGTGGCTACATGTGATGAGAAGTGCTAGGTTCACAAAGAAATATCACCGAAGTAAAAGTTCACAAACTCGTGTTTAGATGTGATATGTTACACCTTTATAGTATAAGGAACTTTACAATTTATGTTAAAAAAAAAAAAAAGGAACTTCAATTTGGTATACCACAACAAGCTAACTCAAGTTGTAAGTTTTATTTTTGTGAGATTTATTTGTAAACAAAACATTTATCAAATGTGATATATTAGATTTATTTTTTATATTTTTTTTGATATACCATGGCATGTTATGGGTGGGCGGTGGGGGTCAGCCACTTGCCACTCCGCCCACCCCATTTGAACCCTGCTTAGTAGGGGCGGGGGGGTCGGGTTGGACCTTAGCCTGTCTGGTGTTTATCCCGTTCACTTGACCCAGTTATATATATATATATATATCTATATTTATTAAAAAAGCTAATATTTTTAATAAAATGTCGTTTTTTAAGTGAGAACTCTTTGGTTTGGGTGGTGAGGGCTTTGAGCGGGGTGAGTGGATGGCCATGGGGGCACCTGCTCACTAAGGTGGGGGCCGGGCCCCGGGGATCAACCTCTCCCTCTACCCATGTGGGGGAGGGGTCGGAGTTGGCAGCCTTAGTCCAAGGGGTGCAGGTAGAACAGGCTTCGTTTGGAAAGTAAACTCATTTCAACTTATTATTATAATTTTTTTTTTAAATTTTAACACAAAATATAATAAATAATTTAATTTTTTTAAATTCTGAAATAATAATAATAACAAAAAATAATATTCTAATAATATTTTATCACCTCAACTTAATTTAACTCAACATCTAAATGTTACTTCAATTTGTAAGTTTTTTATGAAAGTTGTTGTGAACCAAACATTATTATGGGACAATAAATCCCGGTATTTTCTAGAGTTGGCTTTTTTTTTTTTTTTTT
>NW_023359617.1:0-218 GCF_001411555.2 Juglans regia
TTTAATAGGCTTTTCTTGTAGGTTTTCGTGTTTCTCGGGAAATCAGCTGAAAAACAAGAAATAGAGGCTCGGGTTTTGTAATTTTGGCTGTTATTTTTATTTGGTTTCTGTTTTAAGTATATTGAGCTGATAATTAGTTAATCCGCTTGAGTACAAGGGGTTTTTTTCTTCATACGCCTCGATACCTCGGTGCGTGCCGTTTATAATATTAGTAGGCA
>NW_023359618.1:0-248 GCF_001411555.2 Juglans regia
TGCTTTGCTTCAAGCATCTCAATTACCTGTTGCAATTTTTTCCTCAAAGCTCGAACTTGTTTATAGATGCCTTCATTTGGATTTGTTCGATCCGATAGGTCTTCTTGCCATATTGAAAAAGAGAGGGAAAAGGAACTAGCATGGAGGAGATGATCGATCTTGCAGGCGGGGTTTTTTTTTTTTCCGAGGACGTAGACAGACCTGTAAGAATAAAAACATAAAGATTGATGGGTAAACTCATCTCATTA
>NW_023359620.1:0-209 GCF_001411555.2 Juglans regia
CAAATGGCGGGTATGCCATAATGGTGATGTGGCGTAGTGTGCTGAAGGGAGCACACGTGGAGTGTACTCCATGTGGTAGAGTGATGTACCATATGACGAGTATGCCACAATGGTAATGTGGCGTAGTGTGTATGAAGGGAGTACATGTGGAATGTACTCCCTGTGGCGGAGTGATACACCATATGGCGGGTATGTCATAATGGGGATGG
>NW_023359621.1:0-213 GCF_001411555.2 Juglans regia
CCCCATGGCATGCCTTGGCAGCCCCGTGGCAAGCCCCATGGCCTGCCTTGACAGCCCCGCTCGCACGCCCCATGGCTTGCCTTGACAGCCCCATGGCAAGCCCATGGCCTGACTTGACAGCCCCATGGCTTGCCTTGACAGCCCCATGGCATGCACAGCGAGCCCCGTGGCAAGCCCCATGGCATGCCTTGGCAGCCCCGTGGCAAGCCCCAT
>NW_023359622.1:0-248 GCF_001411555.2 Juglans regia
GTAGTACTAGGATGGGTGACCTCCTGGGAATTCCTCGTGTTGCACCCCTCGTTTTTGTTTTTTCGGCCTTGCGAGATAAATTGACAAGAAGGAGCACTCGGGAGGGGATTTTTGGGAAAATCTCGCCCTGCCCATCGCGTAGCTATGGGGTTGGATCAGATCTCCGTTTGGATTGGGATCGGAAGGACGCTAGTATGTCGCTCAAGGATTATATGAATTTTAAGTAATTAGTTTGATGGGTGCGATCA
>NW_023359623.1:0-244 GCF_001411555.2 Juglans regia
GGCAAGCCCCATGGCCTGCCTTGACAGCCCCATGGCTTGCCTTGACAGCCCCGTGGCAAGCCCCATGGCCTGACTTGACAGCCCCATGGCATGCCTTGGCAGCCACGTGGCAAGCCCCATGGCATGCCTTGGCAGCCCCGCTCGCACGCCCCATGGCCTGCCTTGGCAGCCCCGTGGCTTGCCTTGACAGCCCCGTGGCAAGCCCCATGGCATGCCTTGGCAGCCCCGTGGCAAGCCCCATGGC
>NW_023359624.1:0-263 GCF_001411555.2 Juglans regia
CCCATATAACAATATTTTCTCCTATGTTTCAAGCACATTCAGTCTGTATCTACATTGCATAATAGGCAAGCCATATTTCCTTTTGTGCTCCACCCTGAAAGATTGACAAGTGCGGAAAAATCATTAATTATACACAATAGTGCAGCATGTAACTGAAAATTTTCAGATTTCGATACGAGGGAAAAAATAAAATAAAACCCAAGCAAAGATTGAAGCAGATGCATCAATACTTTGTGGAATCATGAACAATCACACGAGAGTTT
>NW_023359625.1:0-263 GCF_001411555.2 Juglans regia
GAAGTAGTATGAGGTCGTTCAACAGTTGCAACCTTTCTCTAAACCTTGAGGACAAGGTTCTTTAAAAGGAGGAAAATTGTTATGAACCTGAGGTGACGAAACCAACAGGCAATGAAGTGACCACGGGTCATAAATCGAAGGGATGTGATAGTTATAGGGAAGTGTACGAGGTGAGGTGACGAAACCAACAGCCGCCAGTTGGGCCCATGGACAGCACGGCCCAATCCCGAGCATGGCACGCGGACGGGAAATTCACCGATGGG
>NW_023359626.1:0-254 GCF_001411555.2 Juglans regia
CTTGTTAGAAATTCACTAGTGGCATGAATGAATAAAAGAATGAAATGTATGAAAATACGTAACGGCCTCATGAATGAATGAAAAAGGGTACCCAATGAATGAATTGGCAGATTGCAATGCCGGGCAGTACGGGTAGTGCACCTAGTGCTGCACCCTAACGGAATGAGATTTCAATCCAGGCCAATAAAAGTCATGTCTAGCTCGATGCAATGATTTATGGAACCCTGAATGTCCAGCAGAGGGACTAGCATGGA
>NW_023359627.1:0-2525 GCF_001411555.2 Juglans regia
TACTCTGTATAAGTCTCCCATGGTTTACCCTGACAAGTAGTATCTCCATGGCTTGCTCATTGTACCTTGCTTTGGCAAGCCCCATTAAATTGACTTGATTGCACTGATTTGACGTTCCCATGGCATGCCTTGATTGAAGCCTCGCTGGCATGCCCCATGGTTTGCTCCTGATTAAAGCCCCATGGCACTCCCCATGGTATTCTGCTTCTTGACGTGGCATGCACAGAAAGAGACCAAGTGTCCACTTGGATGTACCCCCCATGGTTTGTCCCCGTGGAGGCTCCATGCATGCCCCAGCATGCACCGGTGTTAGCACGGTGCCCTCGGGCCATGCCTTGACAGCCCCATGGTTTTCCTTGACAGCCCCATGGCATGCACAGCGAGGTTAGCACGGTGCCCACGGGCCATGCCTTGGCAGCCCGATGGCTTGCCTTGGCAGCCCCACTGGCATGCCCCATGGCTTGCCTTGACAGCCCCGTGGCTTGCCCCATGGCATGTCTTGACAGCCCCGCCGGCACGCCCCATGGCTTGCCATGGCAGCCCCATGGCTTGCCTTGACAGCCCCGTGGCAAGCCCCATGGCTCCCCATGGCTTGGCCCATGGCTTGCCCTAAGGCACGCCGCGACACACCCGTGGTGCTTTGCCTACCATGTCAAGCACACAAAGGTCCGACGAAGAACACCGTAGATCACACAAACTCTACAAAAGCAATCTTCCTTGTTGCCTCAAAAGATTGCAATACAACACTCACAACATGGCCCCCCAATGTTGCCACCCGACGTGCATGAACGGGGGCGAACACTTGTCTCGTGCTTTTGGACAATTGAAACCACCCAAATTGGTTTCCTAAATTCATTCAAATACATCTTGGATGTGTTCCAAGCATCACCTATCGATTTTTGCCTATTTTTGATTTTTTTTGATTTTTCGGATTTATTTAATCAAAAAAATTAAATAAAAAAATCCCGATGTCGAAAAATTGTGAGGCTTGCTCCTACTTCAAGATATGATTTTTCTAAGCATGCCTGCAAAAAATCTCGTCCAAATTCAAAGTATTTTGATAAAAAAGGCCTTTATGTTTCCTCGGACATTTGATGTTTCCTCCTGCCGGTTGGGATTTGGCTCTAAATGCTCTTTAGGGGGGGCATGCAAGCCCCAACATGGTCAGCCAGGAGGGCTGACCATGCAGCCCCCCTCACATGGGCATGCCCCTGGCGCCCATGGAAAGGGCGTGTGCCACGCCCCCCATGCCACCGGCGGGGGGGTATCGTCTCCACCGCCGCCGGCGGTGGTCGTGGCGGCGGCCGCCGCCGGCCGACCATGTCCCGACGACCGTTTTTTGGGCTCGTTTTAAGTAGAGTGATTCCATTCTCGATTGCTTTCTAGCAACAAGCTTGTGCTTTAGGGACGGATTTGGTGGCACCTAGTGCCACGCATGGGCTTGTTGATGGGGGCAATCGGTCGTACTAGGGGCTTTCTCACGTTGGCTAGCCCTCGTGTGCTCTAGTCTACCCCATGGCGGTTGGGCCTATTTGTTTGGATGCCTCCTTTGCAACATGCTTGTGCACGGCGGATGGTGTTATGGCACCCAGTGCTACGCACATTGTTGCTCTGGGGGGTATCCGGATGATGCTGGCCTCGCTTCCATGGGGTTTGACGGGCGACGACCGTTTTTTGGGCTCGCTTTCGTGGGGGTGATTCCTACATTCTCGCTTGCTTTCTAGCAACAAGCTTGTGCTTTAAGGTGATTTGGCACCCACAGTGCAGCGCCGGAAAAAAACTGTTGATAAGAGTGATCGGTGCGTCTTGAGGGCTTTCTCGCGTTGGCTAGCCCTCGTGTGCTCTAGTCTACCCCATGGCGGTTGGGCCTATTTGTTTGGATGCCTCCTTTGCAACATGCTTGTGCACGGCGGATGGTGTTATGGCACCCAGTGCTACGCACATTGTTGCTCTCAGGGGTATCCGGATGATGCAGCCTAATAAAGGTTGTAAACATCTCCGACCCTCATTTATTTAGTTGTTGGCATGGTGGCAGGACTTTGTGTTCTTCTCTTTGGCGTAGATGTACTTGCGGCGGATGGTGTGCAACGATTTCACGCACATGCTTCATTGAGGTAGCTTCAGGACATGATGTACTTGTTCCCATGGGGTTGAACCTTGTCGGTTTCCTTCTTGATGCGTTGATCTTAGGTGGGGTTCGATCCTGGGCCATGGCATCCTTGAGGAACAGTGGCATGGTGTTTGGTGCTTCTTAGCACTAGATTCCTACGCGTGCTCTCGGCCGACGATGGGTTGTTTGCTGGTTTGGCTTGGCTCCCAAGGGGTTGAGACCTCAACAACTGTCCCGATTGTTACTATTTCTCTTCTCTTATTTCCCATGCCTAGCGGGGCAGGCTCGACACCACACAATGCTTCCACACGCTCAGCTAGCCTTGTGCTTGGTTGGGGTGTGGTTCAATTTGTTTGATGTTGTGGTCTGGCGGACGTAACGGCGTGGGAGTGGTGGCAAGGTTGTATGTCTTGGC
>NW_023359628.1:0-250 GCF_001411555.2 Juglans regia
ATACCCCCCCGCCGGTGGCATGGGGGGCGTGGCACACGCCCTTTCCATGGGCGCCAGGGGCATGCCCATGTGAGGGGGGCGGCATGGTCAGCCCTCCTGGCTGACCATGTTGGGGCTTGCATGCCCCCCCTAAAGAGCATTTAGAGCCAATCCCAACCGGCAGGAGGAAACATCAAATGTCCGAGGAAACATAAAGGCCTTTTTTATCGAAATACTTTGAATTTGGACGAGATTTTTTGCAGGCATGCTT
>NW_023359629.1:0-240 GCF_001411555.2 Juglans regia
TGCCAAGGCATGCCATGGGGCTTGCCACGGGGCTGTCAAGGCAAGCCACGGGGCTGCCAAGGCAGGCCATGGGGCGTGCGAGCGGGGCTGCCAAGGCATGCCATGGGGCTTGCCACGGGGCTGCCAAGGCATGCCATTGGGCTTGCCACGGGGCTGTCAAGGCAAGCCACGGGGCTGCCAAGGCAGGCCATGGGGCGTGCGAGCGGGGCTGCCAAGGCATGCCATGGGGCTTGCCACGGG
>NW_023359631.1:0-213 GCF_001411555.2 Juglans regia
TGCTTCCACACGCTCAGCTAGCCTTGTGCTTGGTTGGGGTGTGGTTCAATTTGTTTGATGTTGTGGTCTGGCGGACGTAACGGCGTGTGAGTGGTGACAAGGTTTTATGTCTTGACAGGCTCCGTGCTTGTGCATCGAACTGTTAGGCGTGCTCCTCCTCATTTTTGCTCCTCGTGTGAATAGCATGTTGGGCTACCGAAGGGTTCCTGTGTT
>NW_023359632.1:0-231 GCF_001411555.2 Juglans regia
CCAAAATTATAATATAATTTAAATAATAAATTAAAATTTATAAATATAAAAAAATTTAAACTCATTAGAGTTAGATTTTGGATTGATTTGGCCTCCTAGGCCAAAACAATCCAATGACTTGAATATAATTTTAAGTCTATATACAATATATTTATTTAATATATATAAAAAATTTTTTTTTTAATGTGGGGCGGGGGCGGGGCGGGCCCCGCTGGGGTCATCCCGCCCCCC
>NW_023359633.1:0-208 GCF_001411555.2 Juglans regia
GCTTTCAAAGATTGAAACCCCTAAATTAATTTAGGGCTCAAATCCGAAACCCTAAATTAATTTAGGGCTCAATTCCGAAACCCTAAATTAATTTAGGGATCAAATCCGAAACCCTAAATTAATTTAGGGGTTTCAATCTTTGAAACCCCTAAATTAATTTAGGGTTTCGAAATACCCTAAATTAATTTAGGGCTTTCAAAGGAGAAAA
>NW_023359635.1:0-292 GCF_001411555.2 Juglans regia
TGATGAATATTGTAAATGGTTGATATCAAAAAAACATAGAGATTATACATGCATAGCACATTACGCAAAAGGTTATGATTCTCACTTCATTTTAAAATATTGTATTGAAAACAGTCTCAAACCTTATACAATTTATAATGGAGAAAAACTTATGCTACTAGAAATACCCTCCATAAATTTAAAAATTATTGACAGTAGTAATTTTGTTCAAGGACCTCTAAGTGATTTTCCAAAAACATTTGGATTAACTGAGCTGAAAAAGGGTTATTTTCCACATTTATTTAATACTAAA
>NW_023359636.1:0-212 GCF_001411555.2 Juglans regia
GTGCCACCAAATCCGTCCCTAAAGCACAAGCTTGTTGCTAGAAAGCAAGCGAGAATGTAGGAATCACCCCCACGAAAGCGAGCCCAAAAAACGGTCGTCGCCCATCAAACCCCATGGAAGCGAGGCCAGCATCATCCGGATACCCCCGAGAGCAACAATGTGCGTAGCACTGGGTGCCATAACACCATCCGCCGTGCACAAGCATGTTGCAA
>NW_023359638.1:0-220 GCF_001411555.2 Juglans regia
TAGCGTCCTTCCGATCCCAATCCAAACGGAGATCTGATCCAAACCCATGGCTACGCGATGGGCAGGGCGAGATTTTCCCAAAAATCCACTCCCGAGTGCTCCTACTTGTCAATTTATCTCGCAAGGCGGAAAAAACAAAAACGAGGGGTGCAACACGAGGACTTCCCAGGAGGTCACCCATCCTAGTACTACTCTCGCCCAAGCACGCTTAACTGCGGAG
>NW_023359639.1:0-203 GCF_001411555.2 Juglans regia
AAACTAATTACTTAAAATTCATATAATCCTTGAGCGACATACTAGCGTCCTTCCGATCCCAATCCAAACGGAGATCTGATCCAAACCCATGGCTACGCAATGGGTAGGGCGAGATTTCCCGAAAAATCCACTCCCGAGTGGTCCTTCTTGTCAATTTATCTCGCAAGGCGGAAAAAACAAAAACGAGGGGTGCAACACGAGGA
>NW_023359640.1:0-206 GCF_001411555.2 Juglans regia
CGAGGTAGGAGCTGAGATTCACGGGGAATGGTCGCCGGCCGATGGGGAGGGGAACGGAAGGGGCGGTGTTGGTCACGGGAGGCGCACGGCGGCGCTGGGGGGGAGAGAAAGAAACAGACGGGAGAGAGAGGGAGGGGGCTGGGCTTCGCGGCGCGCGGGAAAGGAAAATACTGGGAGAAGAAAAAGAAAAGAAAGAAAAGAAAAGG
>NW_023359641.1:0-215 GCF_001411555.2 Juglans regia
CCCACGGGCGAGTTCTATCGGGTAAAGCCAATGATTAGAGGCATCGGGGGCGCAACGCCCTCGATCTATTCTCAAACTTTAAATAGGTAGGACGGCACGGCTGCTTTGTTGAGTCGTGCCAAGGAATCGAGAGCTCCAAGTGGGCCATTTTTGGTAAGCAGAACTGGCGATGCGGGATGAACCGGAAGCCGGGTTACGGTGCCCAACTGCGCGCT
>NW_023359642.1:0-234 GCF_001411555.2 Juglans regia
CCTTCCACGATTTCCTGGCCGAGGTTACCAACAAGGACTTGTCCAAAATCGGTGCACGACGTGCTCCCGCAAAGGGTGTTGGTCGAGTAAGACAGCAGGATGGTGCCCACGGGCCATGCCTTGACAGCCCCGCTCGCACGCCCCATGGCTTGCCTTGACAGCCCCGTGGCTTGCCTTGGCAGCCCCGCTGGAAGCCCCATGGCTTGCCCTGGCAGCCCCGTGGCAAGCCCCATG
>NW_023359643.1:0-260 GCF_001411555.2 Juglans regia
CCATGATTGGGGGATGGAGTTGTTCTCATTAAAGTTTTAGTATTGTTGGTTGTTGCGATGTTTAGCAATAATATTTCTCTATATTTTCATTCATGATTTACTGTGTTCAAACAGTTTCATTTTCTATTTTGGTTAATGGGGAGCCGAAAGGACCAATTATTCCTAGTAGGGGCTTGCGACAAGGGGACCCTTTGACCCCTTATCTTTTTCTTCTCTGTACCGAAGGGCTCACTTCTTTGTTGAATGCAGCAGGTATAAGG
>NW_023359644.1:0-212 GCF_001411555.2 Juglans regia
CCATGGGGCTTGCCACGGGGCTGCCTGGGCATGCCATGGGGCGTGCCATGGGGCGTGCCATGGGGCTGTCAAGCCAAGCCATGGGGCGTGCCATGGGGTTGCCAAGGCAACCAATGGGGCGTGCAAGCGGGGCAAGCCATGGGGCTGTCAAGGCAGGCCATGGGGCTTGCCACGGGGCTGCCAAGGCATGCCATGGGGCTTGCCACGGGGCT
>NW_023359645.1:0-211 GCF_001411555.2 Juglans regia
GGGGCTGTCAAGGCAGGCCATGGGGCTTGCCACGGGGCTGCCAAGGCAAGCCATGGGGCTTCCAGCGGGGCTGCCAAGGCAAGCCACGGGGCTGTCAAGGCAAGCCATGGGCGTGCGAGCGGGGCTGTCAAGGCATGGCCCGTGGGCACCGTCCTGCTGTCTTACTCGACCAACACCCTTTGCGGGAGCACGTCGTGCACCGATTTTGGAC
>NW_023359646.1:0-237 GCF_001411555.2 Juglans regia
GCACACGAGGGCTAGCCAACGTGAGAAAGCCCCTAGCACGACCGATTGCCCCCATCAACAAGCCCATGCGTGGCACTAGGTGCCACCAAATCCGTCCCTAAAGCACAAGCTTGTTGCTAGAAAGCAATCGAGAATGTAGGAATCACCCCCCCGAAAACGAGCCCAAAAAACGGTCGTCGGGACATGGTCGGCCGGCGGCGGCCGCCGCCACAACCACCGCCGGCGGCGGTGGAGACG
>NW_023359647.1:0-255 GCF_001411555.2 Juglans regia
AATCTTCCTTGTTGCCTCAAAAGATTGCAATACAACACTCACAACATGGCCCCCCAATGTTGCCACCCGACGTGCATGAACGGGGGCGAACACTTGTCTCGTGCTTTTGGACAATTGAAACCACCCAAATTGGTTTCCTAAATTCATTCCGATACATCTTGGATGTGTTCCAAGCATCACCTATCGATTTTTGCCTATTTTCGATTTTTTTTGATTTTTCGGATTTATTTAATCAAAAAAATTAAATAAAAAAAT
>NW_023359648.1:0-15767 GCF_001411555.2 Juglans regia
ATTAGTTTAGGATGGTGTTCATGATTGGTTGAAAGTTTGAGCTGTGATTGGTTGGAAGGAGAAATGGTTTATGGGAAAACCATTTCCATTGAACTATAATCTTTTGAGATTTCTAGGGAGAGTAGATGGCTGATTCTCACAGAGAGAGGGTGGAAGTTTGTGAAAAGCATGAAAATGGAGTTAGCCACGGCATGGTGGTTCTGCAGAGTCCTGGAGGATGGAGTGCATGCAAGGAGAAAGGGGTTTTATGCTAGCTATCGTGAAGGGGACAGGGGCTTCACTATACAGAGGGGCTCAAATGTTCAAGGTGCATTCATGGCACTCGAAGAGCACCGAGGGGGAGGGCATTGTAACTGTACTTTTGTCCCAAATGACAGAGATGGGAGGGGATGGAGGAAACTTACTGAGGGCCTTAGGGAGGCTACTAGTTTTGGTGGGCAGGCACCACCCACGACGGCTGGTGCTTCATTTTTGAAACCTCCTCAGTCGTATAAGGAAGCTCTTCAAACATCAAGGTCTGTGGACATTTCTCATCAGTTGGACAGGAGGGTGGCTAGTGGGGATGACAGTAGCATTGTTTTGGTAGGAACTCAGGGACGTGAGGAGGTTGGCAGAAGATTTGTTGGTCTTTAAAAGGAAACTATCATGCGGGTTTTGTCTGATATACAAATGCAGTTGGGGGAATTGCAAGGTAATATTATATGGCTGAAACGGTGCGTTGAGGATCAAGGTTGGGATCTGATCCCTGGATCGAGTAATGGGCCTTTTATTGGGTAGGTAAAGGGCTAGGAGCCCAAGGGCCAACAAAAGGGTAAGGTTACATGTGGGCCTGAAGCTAGCCTCTCTACTGGGCCTGCTAAGGGGAAGGGCCCATTATACGGGCCCAGGCACTACAGGGAAGCATCCAGACCCACGGGGTATGTGTGGAGGAGGCATGGGGCTTCCCTTCCACCCGTGGCTATGGCTTGCGTCAAGGGTGGCGGGGGCCTTCCACCCGCAGCGTTTCTGGCAAAGGTAGCGACACCCCTGTAGGAGGGTGTTCACAGGGGTGGCTCAGGCGACTCAACTGGCGGAAGCGCTGAAAGTGATGCAATCTCTTGCACTGCTTCACGCGACATGGAGGGGCTGAGTCATGCATAGACCCGGTCGACTGAGGCTGCTGGGCCTTCGAAGGCTGTCGCCCTCCCTGTTCAACCGCCAGTGACTGTAGCCGAAGCTATTTTAGCCAAAGCCCAATCTTTTATTGCCATTGGAGATGCCGAAGCTGGTTGCACCACCTCAAGTGGTTTTGTCATACTGGGTCATGTACAGACTTGGTCGACTGAGGCTCCTGGGCTTCCTACGGCTGTCGTGGCACCGTTTCCACCGTTGTGGCCCATTATACTTCCTCTGAAGGTGTCGGGTGAAGCAGGTTCTCTGGTTTCTTCCCAACAGAACTTGCCGATGGAGTCACAAAACATGCTGATGGAGTTAGGTGAGCCCTCAACAGAAGTAGTAGCATCATCTCCTCCACAGGTGACTGTCTTACTTTCTGAAGGGGTGTCAATGGACATGAAAACTCACTTTCAGCCTCAGCCGTGGGATCCAGACTCGGCTTTGGTTGTGACCAGTCTAGACAATGGGCCTTCTGTTGAGGGGATAGAGGAACCAACTCCTTTATGCACAATGTCCCCTAATATGGATTTATCTACATCGGATTGGGTGTTTAAGCAGGTGGAGGAGATGTATTCCGCACTTGGTATTTCTTGTGAAGGATTTTAGGATCAATTTAGAGCTCTTCTCATTGCTATTGAAAATAGTCGTTCAAAGTCAACCACAAAGCGAGACAGGGAACTTAAAAGGCTTTCTTGCACTATCAACTATGCAGCCAAAGAGGAGGGGGGGGGGTGGTGGTGGAAGGGATAGACCGAAAGTGGACGTAGTGTGCTTTCAAGAAACTAAGTTGAGGGTAGTTGATAGAAGAATAATTTGTAGCTTGTGGGGGTGTTCATATGTAGGGTGGTCTTACTTGGCATCGTTGGGTGCGTCCGGTGGGGTTCTCTTAATGTGGGACAAAAGAGTGGTGGAGTCGGTTAAGGAATGTGTTGGAAATTTTTCGATTGCTAGTCGCTTTAAAAGTACGATTGATGGATGGGAATGGGCCTTTGCGGGTACTTATGGTCCAAACTTGGATAACGAAAGGAGGCGACTATGGGAGGAGTTGGCTGGTCTTATTTATTTATGGGAGGTGCCGTGGTGCATGGGGGGAGATTTTAATATTGTTCGCTTTCTCATCGAGCGTTCGGGGACTCATCGCCACTCTGCAGCTATGGAGGAGTTCTCGGAGTTTGTATTTGATTTAGATCTTATGGATCTCCCTCTTCTTGGGGGCGAGTTCACATGGTCTAATGGTCGGGGATGGTCAAGATTGGATAGGTTCCTTGTCTCCCTGTCGTGGGAGGCGTACTTTCCTGAACTTTCTCAGAAACGGTTGCCCTGTGTGTGCTCCAATCATTTTCCTATTGTCTTGGACTGTGGAGGTATTATTGGTAGACGCAGACCATTCAAGTTTGAAAATATGTGGTTAACAGCGGAGGGTTTTGTAGAGAAGGTGCGTTCTTGGTGGTCTTCTTATATGTTTACAGGCAACCACAGTTTCATTCTAGCTTGTAAGCTCAAAGCTTTGAAGCAATATCTAAAGAAGTGAAATTTGGAAGTTTTTGGTAGCATTGATAATCAAAAGAATACTCTTATGGAGGAACTACAAGATTTGGAGAACAGGGAATTGATGGGAGACCGCTCGAAGGAGGCCATTGCTAGAAAAAGAGTGGTTGTAACTGAGTTGGAAAAGGTGTTATTGATGGAAGAGATTTTGTGGCAACAAAAATCTAGGGCCATTTGGCTAAAAGAAGGTGATAAATGTACCAAATTCTTTCATAAAGTGGCGAATTCACATCGACGCAGTAACACCATTGAGTCACTCCACTCAAGTACCCAAGTGCTCTCATCCTTTGATGATTTGGAAAATCATATTGTGCAGCATTTTGAGAACCTCCTTTCGGAACCGGTATGCTGGAGGCCAAAACTTGATGGCTTGTCATTCGAGTCTATTGATTCACAAAGTGCTAATGGGTTGGAAAGGGCAATTGAGGAAGATGAGGTGTATAAGGTTATTAGTAGCGTGGCAAAAGACAAGGCACCGGGACCAGATGGTTTCTCAATGAGTTTCTTCCAGGCTTGTTGGGATATAGTAAAAAGTGATATTATGCAGGTTTTTGCAAAATTTCATTCTTTCCATAAATTTGAGAAAAAGCCTAAATGTGACGTTCATTGCTCTTATTCCAAAGAAACATGGGGCTAAGGTAGTTGAAGATTTTCGCTCCATAAGCCTGGTGAGTGGAGTTTACAAAATTATATCCAAGGTCCTGGCAAATAGGCTTAGCTTAGTGATGGAACATATTATTTCTAAGCCTCAAAGTGCCTTCATTAGGGGGAGACAAATTATGGATTCGGTGCTTATTGCCAATGAGTGCTTGGATCATAGGTTGCGAGAAGGCATCCCAGGTATTCTATGCAAACTTGACATGAAAAAGGCTTATAACCAAGTGAATTGGGATTTCCTTCTTTACTTGCTTGGTAGGTGTGGTTTTGGTGACAGATGGATTTCTTGGATCCGTTGTTGTATATCTACCGTCTGCTTTTCAGTATTAGTCAATGGTACTCCTGCTGGATTCTTTAGTAGCTCACGTGGTTTGAGGCAGGGGGATCCATTGTCTCCTCTCTTGTTCGTCATTGTTATGGAGGCATTGGGGCGGTTGGTGAAGGCTACTGTTGGTGGAGGTTTTTTATCCGGTTTTTCAGTGGGTAATGGCATAAATGGTCCTACTTCACTCTCTCATCTCTTATTTGCAGATGATACTCCCTTATTTTGTGATGCAGATACTGGCCAGATTCAATCTCTGCGAGCTCTTTTGCTATGCTTTGAAGCAGTTTCAGGGCTTAAGGTTAATCTTAGTAAATCCGAGATGGTTGCGGTGGGTGCGGTGCCTAATACTAACAACTTGGCGCGGTTGTTGGATTGCAAGGTGTCGTCCTTGCCTATGAAATATTTGGGTCTTCCGCTGGGGGCCAATTTTAAGGCTCGAGCCATTTGGGATGGGGTGGTGAAGAAAGTGGAGAGGAAGCTTGCTGGATGGAAACGAATTTATCTATCGAAAGGGGGTCGACTTACTTTAATTAAGAGTTCATTAACCAATCTCCCCACTTTTTTCTTTCACTCTTTCCTTTGCCTGCAGGGGTGGCGATTTGAATTGAGAGATTATTCCGGTCTTTTTTGTTGGGGGAGGAAACCAAATTCCATTTAGTTAACTGGAATAAGGTTTGTTCTCCTATTCCGAATGGAGGTTTGGGGATATGCAATTTGCGAACGTTCAATAAAGCGTTATTGGGCAAATGGTTATGGAGATACCACTTAGAGGGGAACACATTATGGAGGGAGATCATTGATTCTAGACATGGGAGTGGGTGGGGAGGATGGTGCTCTAAGGAAGTAAGAGGGAGGCACGGTGTGGGCTTATGGAAATTTATTAGGAAGGGTTGGCAAGGTTTTGAAAGTCACATACGATTTGTGGTGGGAGATGACTCCAGAATCAGGTTTTGGCATGATGTTTGGTGTGGAGAGTGTGCTTTATACAGAGAGGCTTCTGTCACAGATATGAGGGTATTTTCCCATGAATCTTATTAGTGGAATATTCTTTTTAATAGAAATATTCATGATTGGGAACTGCAGGCTATATCTGATTTCCTCAGGTTGCTCTATTCTATGGGAAATATTACGGCTAAAGAGGATAGGTTGCAATGGAGGGATAATGGTAGTAAAAAATGTACAATCAGGACGTACTACAAGATTTTGTCAACCCAAGGTCATGTTTCATTTCCATGTAAGAGGATTTGGAGATCACGGGTGCCTACTAAGGTAGCTTTCTTCGTTTGGACTGCAGCCCTTGGGAAGATCTTGACTACGGACAATCTAAGGAATATGGGAATCATAGTGATGGATTTGTGCTATTTGTGCAAAAAACAGGGAGAATCTGTAGATCACTTACTTTTGCATTGTGAGGTCACGAGGGGGTTATGGAATGAGATCTTTCGAAGAATGGATATTACTTGGGTAATGCCTCTGCGGGTGGTGGATTTATTGGCTTCTTGGAAGGAGCTTCAAGGCTGTCCCCAAGTGGCGGCAGTGTGGAAGATGATTCCGTTGTGTATCATGTGGTGCACATGGTCCAAGAGGAATGAGAGATATTTTGAAGATAGGGAACGCACAATGGAGGAGTTTCAGAATTTCTTTATGCGCACTTTAATGCTATGGTTTTCAGCCATTGTATTTGATGGAAACAATGTCCATGACTTTCTTTCTTTAGTTAGAATGTAATTAGGTGTTTTCTTTTGTATACTTCCTGTGTAAACAGGCTATGCCTATTTCATTCATATGAATAAAATTTTTATTACTTATAAAAAAAAAAAAAAAAAAAAAAAATTGACATTGTACCTTGGTCAAGATTTGAGGGATTACTTGCATTAAACTTAACTAATGAAATGGAGCAATCAGATCTCACTCACAAAACTAATGAATTAAGTTCAATTTCTATCGCTTGCTATCTTTCAAACTGGCATAGCAATGTATTGTTGAACTGGCTTCGTTGCTTGTTATGTATTTGGTCAAAGTGCATTTGAGGATATAGAGCCGCATTTTGATTTCTATTAATTCCTTTGTCTATACATTTTAGAATCGATTTATCAGGATCTGAAATCATGATGTGGTGAACAGACACCAAAACAATGTTTTAGAAGAATCATATAATAATAGTTGATTGCAGACGTTCAAAGGTTTGCAAGCAAAAGGAAGATCATCGTGTTACTGTTTTTCCCAAATAAATCTATAATTCGCACTGAGAGTAGGAAATAGAAAGCAACATGTAATAATTAACTTTGCTGCAATTAACAGATTCCAAGTATATTAATACTTGTTCAAACAATCAAAAAGAAAATTATAGTTGTGACTTGCATTGTGAAAAAGCTTCACCACTACCCCTTACTGTGATTATATTCAAGTTTTAATATACATCATTTTGGAAGAATTGGGACATTATCAAAAAATTTTTTTTGGCTATCGTCTGTGTATCCTGCTGAGGTATAGATATTTTTAATGCGTAAACTGGTTTTGCGTGTTATGGTAATCTACTACTTACGCAGAATCTTATATCTTTGTAAATGGAGTCCAGCAGAATGGTTTAATACAGTTCTTAAACAGAAGTGTTATTTCTGAAGAAGATTAAACTTTTTCATTCCTTGATTGCAAGTCATGGTGATAGTTTGATGTTATGTTTCCCACTACAATTGTCATTTGTATTAGGTGAGGTTCTTTGAGTGACTTCTCTATAGAATTGCTTTATGTTTTTTTTTTTTTCTTGGACTTCAGTCATTGATTGTAACTGGGATAGTTTCCACAATTTGCTTGTATCCGTTTCTAGTCCCTCGATGATGCTAGATGTCTTCTGTGTATACTTTTTGTGTACTTGGGCTATGACTCTCTCCTTTTAACAAGATTTTATTCTTACTTATATATATAAAAGAAAACATTGCTTTATGTTTATATATGAAACGGCTTATAATTTCAGAACTATTTACACTTGGTGAATCTTTCTTGTGTACAGATATGCAATGCAGTTGCTGTGGCTAAAATAATGAATGCCACCCTTATTTTGCCAGTGTTGAAGCAAGACCAGATCTGGAAAGACCAAACGTGAGACATCTTGACTGTTATATAATGCTGTAACCTGTTTGCTCATTCAGTATACTAGCATATTTAAACAACACTACAATATAATCGATGATACTAGTGGTTCCCACTTCCATTCTATCATGAGAAATTGTTGTTGTAATATTTTCAGTTCTATTGTGTTTTCTTTTTTTGATAAGTAATTTTTTTTTTTTTTGATCGGTAAACAAAATTTTATTGATCAAAAGTGATACTTTTGATAAGTAATTCTATTGTGTTTTCTTATAAGCTTTAAGAATTTGATAATGATTTTACCATTGAAGAACTTTGGGGATTGGAATGTTTTTTTAATTGAATAAAGTAAAGAAAGACCAGAAGTACCAGCAATGACATTGACTTTCTCCCAACCCTGTTCTATACTCTGATTTTTATAGTTTATGTCTATGCCTCTGCCTTTACTGTGCTATATATTAGTTTTGTGAAGTTCATTGTAAAAAACTAAGCAAGAAATTTGACAGACCATGTTTTTGATATACACTGAATTAATGCACAATTGTATCAGGGTGCCTATTTAGTCATCTTTTATTCATTCATATATGAAAAAATATTAGGAAATTACTTTGTAATCATTTACCTTTTAGTATGTTTGCAAAGTAGATAATTAGTTAGATTATATTACTCAGTATCCAGATGAATCTAATTGGGTCCTTAAATTCAATTGGGTCTAATTACAGCTCAGAAAATTGCACTGTTATTATCCTCACCACTGCAAGAATATCCTCAGCTACTAGTACCACTCCAGCAATTAAATTTCCAACTCCACTAGCACTTTTGTTTTATAAGAGTTTATTAGTACCAACTATCAAATGCCACATCTTCTGCTTCTGACATCATTGTTGTCAGCCCTTTTGCCAACACCCTCAAAATATTCTTCCCATCGACACTATTTCCATTGCACCCATCAGAACCACTCATTGGCCACGATGCTGCCGCAACCACCCATTCCCATATCACCAACTTTGGCAATTCATGATGTATGGGCTGCAAGAGCAGAACCCTCAATTCAGTGAGACTTATTCATTGATATTTTTAAGGCATTCACATTAGAGCAGATCACACTTATCGAAAACGTTTAGAGCAGATCACAGTTCTTATTTCAATTCTGACTCTTATACATAACAAAAATGCTTATTCAATTTGGTTTCAATTACTGAAATTTACTTTGCCAACTTTTAAAGTTTAAATTGAATTATTGTCTAAACTGTTTCTTTTCGCACAGTGGTTCCATTCTATTATCAATGGTACATTTCTTAGTTGCACACTGATTTTGAGAAAATTCCCATATTTTGTTTTGGTCAATGGATACTACCTCTGCAATTGAGCGCTGGATGTTGGTGTGTTTTCATTGAAAAGTGTACATGTACGCAGTCCTGCACTCACAATCTCATCGTCATCCCATTATTGTGTTTGTGCTAGAGGTCATTGGTATTACACGGTTAACTTTTTTCTTTTAAAAGAGAACCGCCTATCCTTACTCTTCTTTTTAAATATATGCAGGAAATTTGAAGACATCTTTGATGTAGATCATTTCATTGACTACCTAAAGGATGACGTGCGAATTGTCCGTGATATCCCTAAGTGGTTTACAGACAAATCAGAGCTTTTCACAAGTATAAGGTTTAATGGATTGATATGTTTCTGGTTTAGAGCCATTAACAATCACAATAACCCAAAGTCAATAATCACATGTTCTTCTGCTGCAGGATTTATAGAATGTTGTCTTTAATAGTTTACTAGAGCCATCTCTAGTTTTAACTTTCCGTATTTTTTTATCCCTTTTTCCTTTTGATAGTTAAGTGGATTTTATGTATATGTTCTGTGTACGCATCTTTGCACTAACCTTATGAGATTTGTCCCTAGACAAAATTGTTCATTCTGAATTCTGAACTTTTTATTGAAATTGATTCTACTTTTTATGACAAGAATAGAGGGAAGTGAAAAATGACTTCAGGATAGTTTATTTAAGGTTTCACTTAATATAATGTGTTATAAACTGGAATGCCATCACTTGTGATCCAGTAGAACCCGATCAAAAATTGTGATCCAGTAGAACACATATTTTCTTGAGATTTATTTATTCCAATTTGTTACAGCTGTTATTTATTAAGATTTTCATTATTTTTTATAGACGGACAGTAAAAAATATTCCAAAGTATGCACCAGCACAATTTTACATTGATAATGTTCTGCCCCGACTCAAGGAGAAGAAGATAATGGCACTAAAACCTTTTGTTGATCGGCTTGGGTAGGTTATGGATTTTTTGTTTCAAATATATGTTGTATTGCAGTCACATTTTGGCTTTATAAATGAATGGTTATGACATGCCAATCATCTGGGTTCAGGTATGACAATGTTCCTCCAGAAATCAACAGGCTAAGGTGCAGGGTGAATTATCATGCTTTGAAATTTCTTCCCGAGATAGAGCAGATGGCTGATTTACTGGCATCAAGGATGAGAAACCGTACAGGCAGTTCAAATCCTTATATGTATGCGAAGTTGGTGTGTGAAAGTTTTTTGAAATATTCTGGGTCTTGTTAGCATCCATCTGTACTAACAATTTACATCAAATAGGGCTCTTCATCTTCGGTTTGAGAAAGGGATGGTAGGCCTATCGTTCTGTGATTTTGTGGGAACAAGGGAGGAGAAAGCCATAATGGCGGAATATAGAAAGAAGGAATGGCCTCGACGTTATAAGGTGACCTGCAATGATACTACCTTGTCAGGTTTCTGTGTAGAAGTTAATAGAAACATCGGTGACATGTTTCTCACCATATGGTAGTTTGATGTGCAGAATGGTTCCCACCTATGGCAACTGGCCCTGCAGAAGCGGAAGGAAGGCCGATGCCCTCTTGAGCCTGGAGAAGTGGCTGTGCTTCTTCTGGGAATGGGCTATCCCAAGGAAACTCAAATTTATGTTGCTTCGGGGCAGGTCTATGGTGGGCATAACAGGATGGCGCCCCTCAGGAACATGTTCCCGAATTTGGTAAATTTTAATTATTATATTGTTTAAGCTATCCCCACAACTTGTTTTGAAAAAGCACAGCCGCATAATGGTTTTTCATTTTTGGAATTGTTTTGCACAACCCCACCCACTCCCGTTTGGCAGGGGCAATGGCTGCCAGTTTCTAATGATAATTTCTCTTCTCAGACTTTAAAAGTTTATAGTGGAAAAAATTAGCTGAAGTATTGTATATTTATTGGATTATAAAGAAATTAAAAATTGAGAAATTTTAAGGCATGATATGACATGGTAGAGAAAGGTGTTTCTGGTTCCGTGGGCATGGGAAGAAATTCATGGAATTGAACAAGGGAAGATTCTTGTTGAGTTCTCTTCAATTTGCCTTATCTGAAATAATATGGCTCATCTTGAGTATTCATTACAGGTTACCAAAGAGGAGTTAGCAACTAAGGAGGAGTTGGTTGGTTTCAGGAAGCATGTGACAAGCTTAGCAGCCCTCGACTTCTTGGTCTGCTTGAAATCTGATGTGTTTGTGATGACTCATGGAGGGAACTTTGCTAAACTGATAATCGGGGCACGCAGATACATGGGTCACCGTCAGAAATCTATAAAACCCGACAAGGGGCTTATGGCTAAATCCTTTGGGGATCCGTATGTGGGCTGGGCGACCTTCGTGGAGGATGTGGTTGTCACCCACCAGACACGGGCTGGATTGCCGGAAGAGACATTTCCCAACTATGACCTCTGGGAGAACCCACTGACTCCTTGCATGTGTAAAGCTTGATCGCAAGGATTTCCACATATGAATGTTTACCACTGGAGCATCTCCTTCACCAACAAGTTCATTCTCATTCGAAATGCAAGTTGGTTGGAGCCCAATGTCTGGAAGAGAAGAAATCTGCAGGGAGTGGCTAGAAATTTGGAGATGCAGTGGAGTTACTGGCCAGCAGGAGTGAGGTTCTAACGTACATCATAATAATGTGAGCGGGTTCGCCTTCAGATCATCTGTTTTACCCGTCCCGTCCTTGGGCAGACACTCGGCAGTTTTGACTTCTGATTGTTCGATAATCTATTACCTTGAACACAAAGAACTATGTAATTTTTCATGTATCACTCCAAATCTATGTAAACAAAGAACTATGTAATTTATCATGTATTACTCCAAATCAATGTAAATCTCTTTCTGAAGTGCAGGTCAAAACAAAACCATTAAAAAAAAAACCTCTCCATTTCACTTGAAATGGACAGTATTAATTTAGTAAAACATGAGATAGGGCCAAAATATCCATTGTTGTACAATAGATAATATCCGTTCCACTCAAAACAGATAGCATCTAAAATGGCCAAAATATCTCATGTTATATAATATTATCTTTTTCACCTGAAATAAAGAGCATATCTGTCACCTCAACTCAAATGACTTGCTACGTTGTGGATATGAAGGTGCATATAGGCCGGATAATGTGCCCGCCTAGTAGAGGGTGGAGGGTGGCCCTATGGGTGGCCGCCAAGGGCCACCATGTGGCGCGATCGTTGGCCAATCCTTTGGGCAGCCCAGATCGAGGTGGTGGCCATCCCTTTGGTGGTTTGATTTCTACCTTGTCACGTTCCATGGTGCACCCCTTGTGCATGACTATGGTTTTTTTTTACTGGATAAAAAGAAGGCTTAAAAAGTGGTGCATAGAGGTAGAGATATAGCCAATGGACTGTGCCACCCGTTCGCCCATCTAACGGATGGGGCTAGAGAGTATACGGAGGTAGGGACAGGGTGTGAGGGGCAAAAATGACTCTCCATCCAAGTGGGGGGAATGGGTGGCTACTCACTCATGTAGATAAGGCTAGGTAGCACCTCTACGTTCTCTTGCTAACTTTTCTCTCCTTAATGATAGAAAGATCGTTTTATCAATATGATAATATTTGCATGCTTTAAAAATACCATCAATTAAAGACTCAGTGTATCTACTATTAAAATGTTAATCAGAATCAATTCAAATTCCATGCCAAAGGTTGAGAACTCATCCTAGTACGTTAGGGGTCCAATGGGAACATGCACTATAAAACTAAAAATGCAAAGGTAAAAACTTTTTGGTCATTGACAAAATACAAGTTGAAGTTATATAACAAGAAATATTCATTATAGTGAGGTAGTTTGACCTAAACTAATAATGTATCATGTTGAATTATAAATTCCTAAACACATACAAGTAATATTTTTCATAAAAAATCATTTAACAATTAATTGAAGTAGTTTAATGAATGATTAAACTAATCATTCTGAAATAGGTTTATGGAAAAGGAAATTCAACATCAATCCGATTAATATGCGATAATAACCAAAAGTTGGTACTTAGATTTACCTATAGTATCCAAACAAAACAAATAGACTTGATTAGATAATGAGGAAATTGAGTGTATAAGTTAAAAAAAAAAAGAAAAAAGAAAAGGAAGTTGAGTCTATAAATCTAATTATTAGGTCATAAGTCTAGCAAATGCAATTATGAATAGGATATATTGGCCCACATATATTCCCATAGATTCTTTGCAAAAATGGTGGAAATTCAACAATAACCTTAAAAGGGAATGCTTGGATAATTAGGCTTAGTTACAAAATCTTCTGATTTCTTAAGGGATAACAATATAAGTTCTTCACGATAGTATGATAAAGAAAGCAAATTAATTGTGGAAATATTTATCAAAATATCAACGTTTCTGTTGGAGTTTATGAAGAAAGTGGAAACAACAAACTAGATGATTTGCTACATCCATGTGATCAACAAAATTAATTTCGATCATTTTTCCTTTTCTTTTTCGGAGGTTCCGTAAAAGTCTATTAAGCTTCCGTTTGGATAATGAGATGAGATGAGATGAGATATGATATGATTTTAGATAAAAGTTAAAAAAAATATTGTTAGAATATTATTTTTTAATATTATTATTATTTTGAGATTTGAAAAAATTTAATTTTTTATTATATTTTGTATGAGAATTTGAAAAAGTTATGATAATGAAATGAGATGAGATGATTTCTCAATCCAAACGGGACCTAAATGTTTTTGCATGATAAGTATATGACCAATATCTTCTTGTACCACAGTTATAATACTTGTCTTTCTAGTTTTTCACATATTGTTTTTCTAACATACTCTCATTTGTGACATTTTTTCTACATAATTTCAATTAGAGATATGAATAAAAGGATTACATAAATATAATTAGATATTGATATAATCATGAGTTTGTTTTCAAACCAATTTATAATTTTTATTATTATTTATAAACAATAAATTATATTGGAAGATAGTAATACTAAAGAATGAGTGTAATACCAAATAATGAAAGCGATGCATAGAATATATCATTCAAGTGTTCATATTATTTAAATATTAAGATTTGATTTGTAAAATTTAAATTTAATTTATTTTTTCAAATTAAATTATTACATATAATAAGAATTTCTAGGCAGAGACTTAAAAATAAAATTTATCATTAACGAATTGAACTAAATATAAGAATACAATTATGAATTATCCCAAAAAAAGAAATACAGTTATAAATAAGGGTGGGTCGACGCCCACCGCTAGGGCCTTCCGCTAATGCATTTTGTGCTTTTTTTAGTTTTTTGCTTTTTTTTATAAGATTTTTTTAATATCTTTAAATAGTTTTTTAAAAAATAAAAAAATTTACAACATTATTAAAAATTATTTACTTAATCATAAAGTACAAAAAATAAAAAACTAAAAAAAAATAAAAAATTACAAACCGGAGCTCCCAACAGTAATCATAACTTTTCCCTATAAATAAATCTCAGATGGCAGAAGGGTAATCCAAAAAAGAAAGAGGGCTCTACAGCCACCATTTCCAACTCTTGTTGGGAGCCACTGTTGGTCTTGGATTGTTTTTTTTTTTTTTTCCTTTTATATATGTATTTTTTAATATTAAAAAGAAATAAAAAAATAATAATATTATTAAAAAATATAAACTTATATTTTTTAATATTAAAAAGAAATAAAAAAATAATAATATTATTAAAAAATACAAACTTAATCATTAAGTAAAACAATTAAAAAAAAAATAAAAAATTGGTAGCGGGAGCTACCAGCGGTATCCCCAGCGGTACATCTATCATTTCCCAAAAAGAAATAGACGCAATTGCTTTGGCCCAACGTTAGATTTTCCTCACAACCTCATTTCGCCGCACTACAACCTTAAACACTCCCTCCCCGTCTGTCTGTCTGTCTGTCTTCTGTAATCCCCTCTTCTTCTCATGTTCCCGGAGCTCCGGCTCCACTAAAGGAGCCCCGGCACAATAATTGAAAAAGAACATTAAAGGAAAAAAGAGCGTAAACCAACGATTTCCCATTTATTATCTCTCTTCCTATTTGTAGCCAGATCTTGAGCCAGAAAGGAGATGTCGACAAAACCCTGGGGTAACATCGGAGCCTGGGCCGCCGATGTCGAAGCCGAAGAGCTCGAGGTTGCGGCGGCTGCTGCGGCTGCGGCCGAGTCCTCGTCCCAGAAATTCCCTAGCCTCAAAGAAGCCGCGACCGCCAAGCCCAAGAAGAAGAAGATGACCTTATCCGAGTTCAACATGGCCCCCTACTCCGCGTTGTCCGGTGGCCGCGGCTCAACCCAAAACAACCAAGGGTTGACCCCCGAAGAGATGCTCCGGCTCCCGACCGGTCCCAAAGAGCGCTCTGCCGAGGAAATGCAGTACGGTGGGCTCGGAGGCGGGTTCTCTTCGTACGGGCGGTCCGGTTCTTTATCGGGCCGGGGCAGGGACCGGGACGAAGGAGATGGTTCCTGGGGCGGTGGCTCCCGTAGGCCCTATGGTGGATTTGATCAGGAACGTAGGGGTCCCCCTCCGTCTAGGGTTTCGGATTTGGATCAGCCTTCGAGGGCGGACGAGGTCGACAACTGGGCCTTGACGAAGAAACCTCTGCCACCTTCACTCGAATCGGGTCGGAATAATCGGTACGGGTCTCTTGGTGGCGGGTCGAGGGCTGATGACATTGATAATTGGGCGGTTGGGAAAAAGCCTCTTTCTGCTAAATCTTCCACATTCGGCTCAGGATTTCGAGATTCAGGTCAGGAGCCCGAACGCTGGACTAGAGGAGGCGGAGGGTTTCGTGAGAGCGACCGGGAACGGCCTAGATTGGTATTTGATCCCCCTAGAGGGGATTTGGGCGTTAATGAAACGCCGGTGGTCGTGGTGAATTCGAATAAGCCGAACCCGTTTGGTGCAGCACGCCCTAGGGAGCAGGTTTTAGCGGAGAAGGGTTTGGATTGGAAGAAGATGGAATCGGATATTGAGGCTAAGAAAGCGAGTACACCGACAAGTGCTCACTCGAGCAGGCCTTCCAGTGCACAGTCAAGCCACTCTGAGGGTCAAGGGCTGCAGCAGGTTTTTGAGAATGTGGTCAAGCCGAGGCCTAAGGTGAATCCTTTTGGTGATGCCAAGCCTAGGGAGGTTTTGCTTGAGGAGCGAGGTAAAGATTGGAGGAAGATTGATCTTGAATTGGAGCATCGCAGCGTCGACAGGTCCGTACTATTGCATTCTTTCTGACATTGCATTGCCAAATTATCAAGTGGCTTGGCTAGTGATTTTGATACGTTATCCCAAGCTGGTTGTATGTCGTCGAGTGGAGCTCGTTAAGATTTGTTTGCTGTAGATTAGCCGAAATAATGTCATTGATTAATGTGGAAGATAAGAATGTGATGAATTTACATGGGGAGGACCCTATAGTTATCTTTACAGCTTCGTCAACCTTAAAAAAAAAAGGGCTATCTTGTATTTGCTTCCTTAACTTGACCTTTATTTATTTATAGGTACGATGAATTTTATTAATAATCAAGAACAAGGAGCATAGGCATCAATTTTGACCTTTTGATACGGCTAAAATAATTTCACTGAAAAGCTTGTGCCATTACTTTGATGATTTAGTATATAGTTTTAAGAGGTCTTGATACAGTGAGTTTAGACATGGTTT
>NW_023359649.1:0-3944 GCF_001411555.2 Juglans regia
AAACCATTCACCAAAACTGAAAAGGAAACAATTTTAACACACTCCATAATCAACTTCACAAAGCTGCGAGCAAAACTAAGTTTCAACATAATCTTTTCTATAAAACCCCATTTCACCCTATCATAGACCTTGCTCATATCCAATTTTAAAGACATATACCCTGTTTTCCCTTTCCTCTTATTTCTCAAGTAGTTCACAAGCTCATAAGCCACTAACATATTATTAGTTATCAACCTCTCAGAAACAAAAGCTCATTGTGACTCAAAAATAACAGAAGACAGCACCCTTTTAAGTCTATTTGCAATTACTTTAGATACCAACTTATAGATCACGTTACAAAGACTAATAAGGCGAAAATTAGCAATCATTTCACAACATTTCTTTTTCAGAATCAAACTAATCAAGGTATGATTGAGTTCAGTAGGCAGCATACCTGAATTTAAAGTCTGAAGCACAGCTGAGGTAACTGAATTGTCCACGACATGCCAGTACTTTTGGTAGAAAATTGGTGCCATCCCATCTGGTCCTGGTGCCTTTGTGGGGTGCATTTATTGTAGAGTAGCATCAACTTTATCAGTAGTATAAATCTTAGTAAGTTCCTTATTCATCTCATCAGTAACCCTCTGCTCTATATTCTCCAGAATATTCAATTGTCCCCTTCATTCAAAAGCAGTAAAGAGGGATCTAAAATAATCTACAATAAGTTCATTCATTTAATCACCCTCATACCATAACAACTAGTCATCTTTCCAATGGGTACTGTTTAAGCCTATGGAACTTGCTTGTATTCCTAATGCCTGCCCAAGCTTCATGCATCTTGAGATGCCTCCTGCTTCCTTGAATTTGAACTTCTATTCTCTAGGCCATTCATTCTTGAGGCGTAATAGCTCCATTTCTTGCCTCCTAATCTCTTCACGTATTGTCTTACATATTCCAACTTATTCCACACTTCCAATTTCTCTGCACAGCCAACCTACTTCCATTACCTTCATGCTCTCTAAATTAGGCGATGGCGCTTGCTTTGGTTTGGTGGCCTTGCAGGGTAGCCGGTGAGACCTCTAACCCCACTAGCGCTCATCTATAATAAGTTCACCCGTTTGTGGCGAAGTCTTCTTGTTTTTTGCGGTAGGTCGTTGTGTTGAAATTTTGCAGCAGCCCATGAGTTATATTTGAGAGATTTGGGATAATCAGGTTGTGTTTGAGAATGCAAAACGTATTAGGGGTTCCCATTGGTTTTTAAGAGCAAATTTCATTTCTTCCTCTCTATCACACATCTCATCACAAAATTCACTCACTTTCTCTTAACCCACTTCTCTTCTTTCCTACTTCATATCCACCATATATCAATAGCAATTACTCACAATGCAGACTTCACCAGCCCTGCCCTGCATAGGCCTCCTTGCCCCACCTCCTGCCCTTCTCCCCTCACTGCCCTCACCCTCCAATGCCTCTGCCTGTCCACTTCTGCTTTCTCCCTCCTATTCCACTTTACAATTCGTCCATTATCACATCCGCTCCTTGAATCTAATCCACTATTCACGTCTAGTATAACGGTTATTGTTGGGTGTGATTCATCCATAATATTTTCTTGATTTTTTGCTGTAACCAACTTGCCACCAATTGGTGGTTGTGCGTCCCTTTCGGTGACTGTTTCCAACGACTTCTTCTTCGTCTTCTTTCTTTCTTTATTTTCTTCTTCTTCTTTCTTTTTTTTTTTTTTTTTTTTTGTCTTGTAGCACTGTTCTTACTTTTCCAAATCTTCATCCTTGACCTCACCACGAAACTAATGACCATATGGAGAAAATTCCTCGTCCTTCTTCGAAAATCTCAAAGTATGTTCACATCTCCAAAGGATTCGCGTCTCATTTTACTACAATTCCATAACAAAATCCGACAATCCTTCATATAAAAAAAACCTAGTATGGTGCTACTGGATCTAATATACAACTTCTCTCTCAACAATGGTTTGGTATATCCATGTATACTCAAATCCCTCGGCGATCTGCCCTGCTGCTATCTCCCTTAACTGTGATCCACTTCCTGTCCGATTGCATAATTAGTTTACCAATATACCTATTCGGAGCCATTAATGGTAATCATGAATCCTTTACCCAGAAAGAGGCCTCTGTCAATTGTATATGATGAATTTGTTGAAACGTCAAAATTTGACTACACCACAGCTATCAAACATCCACGACCCTTCACAAATGACCATCTCTCTCTCTCTCTCTCTCTCCTCGTATGCATATCAAAGATTCTAAACGAAGTGCCACCCATTCTGTGATTGCTGCATATAAAATATCTAGAATCAAAGAGGACCAGATGTCATCCAACTGGACTCAGCAGTGTGTATCATGCAAATGATTGTCATGGCAAATTAGAAGTGGCATACAAAAAATTATTGTGTAGAACATATGTTAAGATAGACATCAGAGAATATTTACTTTTCAGATTGTGATGAAATTTGGACTAAAGGAAGGGAAAAAAGAGATCACTATATGGTACTGTATAAAAAGAAAATTCATTAGTGTCGGATGATAAAATATAAAATGGACTTCTAGTTACAGCAGGCATAGATTCTCCATGTTAATGACAGACAGATGATGCCGTAGCTAACCCCACAGCCCATTAAGAAAAACGCCCATAAAGAGAAATACCTGTGCCTTTTAGCAAGTGGATATGGGCATATCTAGAGCATTAGACCAACAAAAGATTTAAGATTTATTTTGATGTAGTAATCGACAGAAATACCCACTTGTTAAAACAAAATTAAATTGACATTAGTGAACTTAGTAAGATGAATTTATATATAAAACCTTAGTGTCATGGGATACAATGAGTAAAAATAAGTAATGGCTTAGTCCCACCATGTTTGTGGTATTGTGTTTTATTTTAAAAAAAATTATATTTATAAGTCGGCGTGGAGAACACATCCTCTACAATGTTGATATGAAAAATTCGATTCATAAAAGAACTCAATTGTATAACTTTAATGCAAATCAAATCTTAAAAAATTTCCTCCCTCAACTCACGAGTAGGGGCTCTCTGTTTTGCAAACTCTGTTTTGCTAACTCTGTTTTGAAAAATTCGATTCGTATAGGCTTTTAGCAAACTCTATTTTGCTAAATTTTCGTTGCTATGGATGATGAGTTGGAGCAAATGTATGGATCTTTCTCTGACGGAGACTAAGCAGGAAGCTATTCATGTTGAGGTTGAGGTGCTACAGGATAGCATCGTTAGAGGGGAGAAATGTTTGATGGTTCAACTGCTAACAAACCAGTACTATAAGAGGGAAGCCTTCAAACAAACGTAGAAGAAAATTTGGCGTCCAGTGAAATTTGTAAAGATTCAAGATTTGGATTCAAAATTTACTATTGCTGAATTTGAAGATGTTCGAGATAAAGAGATGGTCATTTGTGAAGGGTCGTGGTCATTTGATAAGCAATTGGTGTTAGTCAAAAATTTTGACGGATTTCAACAAATTCATCATATACAATTGACTGAGGCCTCTTTCTGGGTAAGGATTCATGATTACCATTAATGGCTCGAAATGAGTATATTGGTAAACTAATTGGCAGTGCAATCGGACGGGTTGAGGAAGTGGATCTTGTTAAGGGGGAGATGGCTTGGGGCGAATTCATGAGAGTTTGAGTATGCATGGATATTACCAAACCATTGTTGAGGGGGAAGAAGTTGTGTATTGGATCCAGTGTACCATACTAGGTTTGATTTTTATATGAAAGATTGTCGGATTTTTGTTATGGGTGTGGTAAAATAGGACATGGTCTTCGGGAGTGTGAACATGCTTTGAAAGTTTTCGAGAAGGACGGGAATTTTCCATATGGTCAGTGGTTTCGTGGTGAGGGTCGAGGATGAAGATTTGGGAAAAGTAGGAACAGTGCTACAAGACAAAAAAAAAAAAAAAAGAAAGAAGAAGAAGAAAA
>NW_023359650.1:0-318 GCF_001411555.2 Juglans regia
ATGGACTCTCCTTTCCTTCGGCTTTATGGTAAAAATCCAGATTATGGAATATTTCGAATTCTTGGCACAATATGTTCCTTGTGTGTTCATTGGATATAGTGTGATGCACAAAGGTTACAAATGTCTGTACGCACCAACATGTTGTATCTATACATGCTTGGAATCACTAATTAGCAATGGCAACAATGTTTAACACGCAGCTAACAGGACAGCAACCCAAGTAGAGGTCTTTTTCCAGAGTAAAAACAAAGGCCTGCCGGCTATAATGAGTCTCATCCTTCCAGAAAGATGCTCAGCATCTATGTTGTCTTAAAGAAT
>NW_023359651.1:0-220 GCF_001411555.2 Juglans regia
TTCTTCTTCATCCCAAACCCCTCATTTCATCTATCTTGATTTTCTTTCTCTCGAAACTCTATCTTCGCCCTTTTTTCCCCGAACTCCCTTCTCTTCTTCCCCATTTTCTTCTTCAACCCGCAAGCCATAATCTTCTTGCCCCATTCTTATTGAGACGTTGCTCTTCCCCAGCCCGCAAGCGTCCCCTTCTCTCTAGCGGTCGCCTTCTCCAGCGGTTGCC
>NW_023359652.1:0-208 GCF_001411555.2 Juglans regia
TGCCTTGACAGCCCCGTGGCATGCACAGCGAGGTTAGCACGGTGCCCACGGGCGATGCCTTGACAGCCCCATGGCTTGCCTCGGTGGTGCCCATGGCATGCCCAATGGCATGCACAGCGAGGTTAGCACGGTGCCCACGGGCCATGCCTTGACAGCCCCATGGCTTTCCTTGACAGCCCCATGGCATGCACAGCGAGGTTAGCACGGT
>NW_023359653.1:0-216 GCF_001411555.2 Juglans regia
CCCTTCGGTAGCCCAACATGCTATTCACACGAGGAGCAAAAATGAGGAGGAGCACGCCTAACAGTTCGATGCCCAAGCACGGAGCCTGTCAAGACATCCAACCTTGTCACCACTCACACGCCGTTACGTCCGCCAGACCACAACATCAAACAAATTGAACCACACCCCAACCAAGCACAAGGCTAGCTGAGCGTGTGGAAGCATTGTGTGGTGTCG
>NW_023359655.1:0-203 GCF_001411555.2 Juglans regia
CATCACCATTAGCCACTTTGACTTGCAAAGCTTGCCCTTGCTGCAATCCCAAGCCACACCTGCCTACCAAAGCAGTATCCACAAAATTGTGGGTGCTACCAGAATCAATCAATATGACTACCTTTTTGTTATGAATATGACCAACCATTCTCATGGTTGTAGTACTGGGAGAACCTACCATAGCTTGCAATGAAATGGAAGCT
>NW_023359656.1:0-211 GCF_001411555.2 Juglans regia
ACGATCATTTTGATTTTCCAATTCCTTGTACTTGGAGTGATATCTTTCATCGATGTATAAACCGTCCGCATCTTTAAAACTGTTCACATACAAAAATATTAAAGGTGTAAGTGTAGTAACCCAATACTAAATTAAAAAAAAAAAATTACAATGAGAAATAAAAAACACAATACTAAACATATAGAAAAAGAATTCTATAAAATGCATAATT
>NW_023359657.1:0-209 GCF_001411555.2 Juglans regia
ATCCCTAAAAGGAAAAAAAAAAAAAAAAAATCTCTAGGGGTGCTATTTGTCATATATGGATTTCATTTTCAAGTGATGTTTTTCCACCACCATTACTCTTTACTGGTGGTGGGGCTTCTCATTCAGATGGATAGTTGGTTAATGGCTGCTGAAGCTGACCCGTCTCTTACTGTTAGAGATTCTAACCACATCTTGGATACTCCTACCAT
>NW_023359658.1:0-210 GCF_001411555.2 Juglans regia
AGGGCGAGATTTTCTCAAAAATCCACCCCCGAGTGGTCCTTCTTGTCAATTTATCTCGCAAGGCGGAGAAAACAAAAACGAGGGGTGCAACACGAGGACTTCCCAGGAGGTAACCCATCCTAGTACTACTCTCGCCCAAGCACGCTTAACTGCGGAGTTCTGATGGGATCCGGTGCATTAGTGCTGGTATGATCGCACCCATCAAACTAA
>NW_023359659.1:0-2665 GCF_001411555.2 Juglans regia
AGAGCAACGGGCAAAGCCCGCGTCGACCTTTTATCTAATAAATGCATCCCTTCGAGAAGTCGGGGTTTGTTGCACGTATTAGCTCTAGAATTACTACGGTTATCCGAGTAGCAGATACCATCAAACAAACTATAACTGATTTAATGAGCCATTCGCAGTTTCACAGTCTGAATTAGTTCATACTTCCACATGCATGGCTTAATCTTTGAGACAAGCATATGACTACTGGCAGGATCAACCAGGTAGCATTCATTCTCGATGCCGGCACCGCACGTAAACCTACCACTCCGGAAGGAGGATAGGATCAAGACGCGAGCACGACAATCGTTCGTGTCAAACGAGAACGCTCGGTTTGGGATAAAGAGGCCGGAGACCCCCCCCACCAACACAATGTTCCGCATCCAAGAGCACGAGAACGCCCACATGGTCCATGACAACCAACGTAAACTCGAAGGCTTGCATGGTAACACGTGGACAACTTCAGAGTCCAGCCAGCACCCAAGATGAGCACCGACAAGGACAAGGGGCAACGAGAGGGACAAATTCCATCTTTGTAGGTATGCAACACAGGAACCCTTCGGTAGCCCAACATGCTATTCACACGAGGAGCAAAATGAGGAGGAGCACGCCTAACAGTTCGATGCACAAGCACGGAGCCTGTCAAGACATACAACCTTGTCACCACTCACACGCCGTTACGTCCGCCAGACCACAACATCAAACAAATTGAACCACACCCAACCAAGCACAAGGCTAGCTGAGCGTGTGGAAGCATTGTGTGGTGTCGAGCCTGCCCCGCTAGGCATGGGAAATAAGAGAAGAAAATATGTCAGGGGCCGATTGTTGAAATTCTCAACCCGCAGAATAAGCAAACCAGCAAACAACCCATCGTCGGCCGAGAGCACGCGTAGGAATCTAGTGCTAAAAAGCACCAAACACCATGCCACACTCACACCTCAAGGATGCCATGCACGAGGATCGAACCCCCACGAAGATCAACGCATCAAGAAGGAAACCGTATCAAGGTTCAACCCCATGGGAACAAGGCCATCAAGGTCAGGAAGCCACCTCAATGAAGCATGTGCGTAGCACTGGGTGCCATAACACCATCCGCCGTGCACATCTACGTCAAAGAGGAAGCAAACAAACACACAGGCCCGGCCACCATGCGACCAACCAAATGTAAAATGAAAAATGGAGATGCCCGTCAAACCCCATGGAAGCGAGGCCAGCATCATCCGGATACCCCCGAGAGCAACAATGTGCGTAGCACTGGGTGCCATAACACCATCCGCCGTGCACAAGCATGTTGCAAAGGAGGCATCCAAACAAATAGGCCCAACAGCCATGGGGTAGACTAGAGCACACGAGGGCTAGCCAACGTGAGAAAGCCCCTAGCACGACCGATTGCCCCCATCAACAAGCCCATGCGTGGCACTAGGTGCCACCAAATCCGTCCCTAAAGCACAAGCTTGTTGCTAGAAAGCAATCGAGAATGTAGGAATCACCCCACAGCGGGCCAAAGCGGTCGTGATCAGAGCCCCGTATGGAAGCGGGGCGGCATCATGGGATACCCAAGGCAACAATTAATGGCGCCATGGTTACCATAACACCATCCGCCGTGCCAAAGCATGTTGCAAAGGAGGCATCCAAACAAATAGGCCCAACCGCCATGGGGTAGACTAGAGCACACGAGGGCTAGCCAACGTGAGAAAGCCCCTAGCACGACCGATTGCCCCCATCAACAAGCCCATGCGTGGCACTAGGTGCCACCAAATCCGTCCCTAAAGCACAAACTTGTTGCTAGAAAGCAATCGAGAATGTAGGAATCACCCCCACGAAAACGAGCCCAAAAAACGGTCGTCGGGACATGGTCGGCCGGCGGCGGCCGCCGCCACAACCACCGCCGGCGGCGGTGGAGGCGATACCCCCCCGATTGGCATGAGCGATATTTTCACGCCCCCCTTTCCGTAGGCGCCGAGAACATGCTTATGTGGCGGCATGGTCAGCCCTCCTGGCTGACCATGTTGGAGCTTGCATGCCCCCCCTAAAGAGCATTTAGAGCCAAATCCCAACCGGCAGGAGGAAACATCAAATGTCCGAGGAAACATAAAGGCCTTTTTTATCGAAATACTTTGAATTTGGACGAGATTTTTTGCAGGCATGCTTAGAAAAATCATATCTTGAAGTAGGAGCAAACCTCACAATTTTTCGACATCGGGATTTTTTTATTTAATTTTTTTGATTAAATAAATCCGAAAAATCAAAAAAAATCGAAAATAGGCAAAAATCGATAGGTGATGCTTGGAACACATCCAAGATGTATTGGAATGAATTTAGGAAACCAATTTGGGTGGTTTCAATTGTCCAAAAGCACGAGACAAGTGTTCGCCCCCGTTCATGCACGTCGGGTGGCAACATTGGGGGGCCATGTTGTGAGTGTTGTATTACAATCTTTTGAGGCAACAAGGAAGATTGCTTTTGTAGAGTTTGTGTGATCTACGGTGTTCTTCGTCGGACCTTTGTGTGCTTGACATGGTAGGCAAAGCACCACGGGTGTGTCGCGGCGTGCCTTGGGGCAAGCCATGGGCCAAGCCATGGGGAGCCATGGGGATTGCCACGGGGCTGTCAAGGCAAGCCATGGGGCTGCCATGGCAAACCATGG
>NW_023359660.1:0-207 GCF_001411555.2 Juglans regia
GAGAGAGAGAGAGAGAGAGAGAGAGAGACGTCCGCGCGGGAAGCAGGGGGAGAAAAAGAAAAAGAAAGAATGGAAAAAAAAAAGAAGAAAAAGAAAAGAGGAAAGAGAAAATGTAGAGAAAGAAATAAGGTCCAATCCTTAAATCTTGGGTCACAAAAAAAAGATCCAACGGAAACGATTTTAAAACAGCAAGTAAAATAAAATAAT
>NW_023359661.1:0-230 GCF_001411555.2 Juglans regia
CATTATTTAGTATTTATACATTACATTACATTACAAAATAAAAAATTACAATAAATGAATTATAAATCAGTAGCATGTTCTTCCATCAGCAATTTGTATTCTTGTATTTCAACTGTGGCTCTTTGTTAGGATCCAGATCTGAATACAGAAGAAAAAAAAAAAAAAAAAAAAAAAAAAAAAAAAAAAAAAAAAAAAAAAAAAAAAAAAAAAAAAAAAAAAAAAAAAAAAAA
>NW_023359662.1:0-213 GCF_001411555.2 Juglans regia
TTGCCTTGACAGCCCCGTGGCAAGCCCCATGGCATGCCTTGGCAGCCCCGTGGCAAGCCCCATGGCCTGCCTTGACAGCCCCGCTCGCACGCCCCATGGCATGCACAGCGAGCCCCGTGGCCTGACTTGACAGCCCCATGGCTTGCCTTGACAGCCCCGTGGCAAGCCCCATGGCATGCCTTGGCAGCCCCGCTCGCACGCCCCATGGCCTGC
>NW_023359663.1:0-278 GCF_001411555.2 Juglans regia
TAGACATGAGCAAGTTTTGTGTACTTTATTTCTGAACTATGTAAAAGAGCGAATATGAAAATCTGGAAGTTTTGTTATGAACAAATGAGAATATTTTGTTTATGATTATCTCGAACATGTGAAATGATCTGAATTTCAGTACTCTATTTTGATATGATGCGGCATCTGAAAAATCTTTGGCATGACTTTCTGATTCTGTTCTGACTCTGATTCTGATTTTGGTATGGTGATTCTGATTCTATTTTGCTTTGATATGTGGCCCTGTCACGGGATATAAT
>NW_023359664.1:0-236 GCF_001411555.2 Juglans regia
ATGGGTTTGGATCAGATCTCCGTTTGGATTGGGATCGGAAGGACGCTAGTATGTCGCTCAAGGATTATATGAATTTTAAGTAATTAGTTTGATGGGTGCGATCTTACCAGCACTAATGCACCGGATCCCATCAGAACTCCGCAGTTAAGCGTGCTTGGGCGAGAGTAGTACTAGGATGGGTGACCTCCTGGGAAGTCCTCGTGTTGCACCCCTCGTTTTTGTTTTCTCCGCCTTGC
>NW_023359665.1:0-207 GCF_001411555.2 Juglans regia
GGGCTGCCCATGCCGCCCCCCTCACATGGGCATGCCCCTGGCGCCCATGGAAAGGGCGTGTGCCCCGCCCCCCATGCCCCCGGGGGGGGGGTATCGTCTCCACCGCCGCCGGCGGTGGTTGTGGCGGCGGCCGCCGCCGGCCGACCATGTCCCGACGACCGTTTTTTGGGCTCGTTTTCGTGGGGGTGATTCCTACATTCTCGATTG
>NW_023359666.1:0-249 GCF_001411555.2 Juglans regia
GGATCAGATCTCCGTTTGGATTGGGATCGGAAGGACGCTAGTATGTCGCTCAAGGATTATATGAATTTTAAGTAATTAGTTTGATGGGTGCGATCATACCAGCACTAATGCACCGGATCCCATCAGAACTCCGCAGTTAAGCGTGCTTGGCCGAGAGTAGTACTAGGATGGGTGACCTCCTGGGAAGTCCTCGTGTTGCACCCCTCGTTTTTGTTTTTTCCGCCTTGCGAGATAAATTGACAAGAAGGA
>NW_023359667.1:0-213 GCF_001411555.2 Juglans regia
CGGATGAGCCGTGCGGGCCGCCTTGAAGTACAATTCTCACCGAGCGGCGGGTAGAATCCTTTGCAGACGACTTAAATACGCGACGGGGTATTGTAAGTGGCAGAGTGGCCTTGCTGTCACGATCCACTGAGATTCAGCCCTGTGTCGCTTCGATTCGTCCCTCCCCCTCAAACCACATCACCTTCCACGATTTCCTGGCCGAGGTTACCAACA
>NW_023359668.1:0-236 GCF_001411555.2 Juglans regia
ATGTCGCTCAAGGATTATATGAATTTTAAGTAATTAGTTTGATGGGTGCGATCATACCAGCACTAATGCACCGGATCCCATCAGAACTCCGCAGTTAAGCGTGCTTGGGCGAGAGTAGTACTAGGATGGGTGAGCTCCTGGGAAGTCCTCGTGTTGCACCCCTCGTTTTTGTTTTTTCCGCCTTGCGAGATAAATTGACAAGAAGGAGCACTCGGGAGTGGATTTTTGGGAAAATC
>NW_023359669.1:0-1287 GCF_001411555.2 Juglans regia
ACGGGCCATGCCTTGGCGGCCCGATGGCTTGCCTTGGCAGCCCCACTGGCATGCCCCATGGCTTGCCTTGACAGCCCCGTGGCTTGCCCCATGGCATGCCTTGACAGCCCCGCCGGCACGCCCCATGGCTTGCCATGGCATCCCCATGGCTTGCCTTGACAGCCCCGTGGCAAGCCCCATGGCTCCCCATGGCTTGGCCCATGGCTTGCCCCAAGGCACGCCGCGACACACCCGTGGTGCTTTGCCTACCATGTCAAGCACACAAAGGTCCGACGAAGAACACCGTAGATCACACAAACTCTACAAAAACAATCTTCCTTGTTGCCTCAAAAGATTGCAATACAACACTCACAACATGGCCCCCCAATGTTGCCACCCGACGTGCATGAACGGGGGCGAACACTTGTCTCGTGCTTTTGGACAATTGAAACCACCCAAATTGGTTTCCTAAATTCATTCCAATACATCTTGGATGTGTTCAAAGCATCACCTATCGATTTTTGCATATTTTCGATTTTTTTTGATTTTTCGGATTTATTTAATCAAAAAAATTAAATAAAAAAATCCCGATGTCGAAAAATTGTGAGGCTTGCTCCTACTTCAAGATATGATTTTTCTAAGCATGCCTGCAAAAAATCTCGTCCAAATTCAAGTATTTCGATAAAAAAGGCCTTTATGTTTCCTCGGACATTTGATGTTTCCTCCTGCCGGTTGGGATTTGGCTCTAAATGCTCTTTAGGGGGGGCATGCAAGCTCCAACATGGTCAGCCAGGAGGGCTGACCATGCCGCCCCCCTCACATGGGCATGCCCCTGGCGCCCATGGAAAGGGCGTGTGCCACGCCCCCCATGCCACCGGCGGGGAGTATCGTCTCAGCGGCCGTGACAGTTGTGGCAGCGGTGCGCCAGCCGGTACGACGTATCCGGCGACGTTTTGAGCTGTTTTTAAATTGGGGTGTTCCCACCATTCTCGGTGCTTTCTAACCCAAACAAAGACATTAACTTTAGGGGCCAGTTGGTGGCGGGTACCCGCGCGCGCCAGAGCTTGTTGATGGGGGCAATCGGTCGTGCTAGGGGCTTTCTCACGTTGGCTAGCCCTCGTGTGCTCTAATCTACCCCATGGCGGTTGGGCCTATTTGTTTGGATGCCTCCTTTGCAACATGCTTGTGCACGGCGGATGGTGTTATGGCACCCAGTGCTACGCACATTGTTGCTCTCGGGGGTATCCGGATGATGCTGGCCTCGCTTCCATGGGGTTTGACGGGCGACGACCGTTTTTTTGGGCTCGC
>NW_023359670.1:0-203 GCF_001411555.2 Juglans regia
GCCCCATGGCTTGCCTTGACAGCCCCATGGCACGCCCCATGGCCTGCCTTGACAGCCCCGTGGCATGCACAGCGAGGTTAGCACGGTGCCCACGGGCAATGCCTTGACAGCCCCATGGCTTGCCTCGGTGGTGCCCATGGCATGCCCCATGGCATGCACAGCGAGGTTAGCACGGTGCCCACGGGCCATGCCTTGACAGCCCC
>NW_023359671.1:0-238 GCF_001411555.2 Juglans regia
TGGCCTCCCGATCCTCCACTACATTAGCCCGAATCATAGCCACCTCCATCTCCTTATGGTAGTCCTCTACACTCCTAGACCCCTGTATAAGATTTTGTAATTTTTTGTAGAGGTCTCTATAGTAGTGGCTAGGGACAAATCTCCGCCTCATGATAGCTTTCAACTCTCTCCATGTTTCTACAGGCCTCTCAAAATTCCTCCTCCTATTGGATACTAATTGATCCCACCAAATAATCGC
>NW_023359672.1:0-218 GCF_001411555.2 Juglans regia
TTATTCTTTTTAAATTATTTTAAATTTTTTATTCATTATTTATATAATAAATATTTAATAAAAGAAAAAAATAATAAAAATTAAAAATAATGTGGAGTGTGGAAGTTGTATGAATAGTAGGAGGTTGAGTAGATTTTTTGTTGTTTATATATCACTTTGTCCCAGCTTGAGTGTTATGCCATATCCATAACAATTGTTGCAAAAAAAAAAAAAAAAAA
>NW_023359673.1:0-298 GCF_001411555.2 Juglans regia
TCCCACCTATTCCCTCTTGCTAGAAGATACTTATTGAGTTTGGAAACAGCTGAAATTCCAGAAAAATTGCTTTTTCAGGTCTCTCTGCTGCCGGAAATGCTCTCTGTTCAAAAAGCTTTTACACTCTTGACCAGCGCACTCCGTCACCATACCATAGCACTCTTTGAGTTTCCTCTAATCAGGTTCCACCAAACAGATACCCCGGTGTTTCACGGAATGGTACGTTTGATATCGCTGATTTGAGAGGAGGTTACACTTGAAGAATCACAGTCTTGCGACCGGCTATTCAACAAGGCAT
>NW_023359674.1:0-230 GCF_001411555.2 Juglans regia
CAAACATTTGTACAAAGCTGAAAGCCCGAGACGCATTCCCGATTCCGAAACGACCCTTGTCGTTTTTCAATTTTCACATCGCCTTCATTCTCCGTGCCGCTGCCGGCCTCGTGCTCAGCGCCGTTCCCTCCGCGCACCGCCAATCTCTCCATCGTAGACGTCAATAACCCAAGGTGAGCCCCCCTCCGTCTCAACCTCTCTCCCTCTCTATGTATTTTGGTACAGCTTGT
>NW_023359675.1:0-202 GCF_001411555.2 Juglans regia
ATAGGGGCGAAAGACTAATCGAACCGTCTAGTAGCTGGTTCCCTCCGAAGTTTCCCTCAGGATAGCTGGAGCCCACGGGCGAGTTCTATCGGGTAAAGCCAATGATTAGAGGCATCGGGGGCGCAACGCCCTCGACCGATTCTCAAACTTTAAATAGGTAGGACGGCACGGCTGCGTTGTTGAGTCGTGCCAAGGAATCGAG
>NW_023359676.1:0-229 GCF_001411555.2 Juglans regia
CTCGTCCAAATTCAAAGTATTTCGATAAAAAAGGCCTTTATGTTTCCTCGGACATTTGATGTTTCCTCCTGCCGGTTGGGATTTGGCTCTAAATGCTCTTTAGGGGGGGCATGCAAGCCCCAACATGGTCAGCCAGGCGGGCTGACCATGCCGCCCCCCTCACATGGGCATGCCCCTGGCGCCCATGGAAAGGGCGTGTGCCACGCCCCCCATGCCACCGGCGGGGGGG
>NW_023359677.1:0-269 GCF_001411555.2 Juglans regia
CTCGTGCTCTTGGATGCGGAACATTGTGTTGGTGTGGGGGGTCTCCGGCCTCTTTATCCCAAACCGAGCGTTCTCGTTTGACACGAACGATTGTCGTGCTCGCGTCTTGATCCTATCCTCCTTCCGGAGTGTTAGGTTTACGTGCGGTGCCGGCATCGAGAATGAATGCTACCTGGTTGATCCTGCCAGTAGTCATATGCTTGTCTCAAAGATTAAGCCATGCATGTGTAAGTATGAACTAATTCAGACTGTGAAACTGCGAATGGCTC
>NW_023359678.1:0-234 GCF_001411555.2 Juglans regia
TTTCCCAAAAATCCACTCCCGAGTGCTCCTTCTTGTCAATTTATCTCGCAAGGCGGAAAAAACAAAAACGAGGGGTGCAACACGAGGACTTCCCAGGAGGTCACCCATCCTAGTACTACTCTCGCCCAATCACGCTCAACTGCGGAGTTCTGATGGGATCCGGTGCATTAGTGCTGGTATGATCGCACCCATCAAACTAATTACTTAAAATTCATATAATCCTTGAGCGACATA
>NW_023359680.1:0-203 GCF_001411555.2 Juglans regia
ACGGCGGCGCGCGAGCACAAAGAACGCCGCGGCTTTGTGGGGTGCGTGCGGGCTACCGGCGGCGAGGTAGGGGCTGGGATCTGGGGGGTGAGGTCGCCGGCCGGTGGGGGAGCTAGTCGGCTGGGCGGTGTCGCGCACGGCGGGGCGACGGCAGCGGGCTGGGTGAGGGACGGCTGCACGGCGAGAGAGAGAGGGAGAGAGAG
>NW_023359681.1:0-215 GCF_001411555.2 Juglans regia
TGCCGCTTTCAGATTTTAGAGTCCTTTATATCAACCTGACTGTGCAATACTCCTTGATTGTGCTATGTTACCCAGTGTTTTAAATTTCGTACCGTACCGGCTGGGACGGCCAAAATTTTTCGTTTCGGCCGGGACAGGGACTATATTTGTTCCATACCGGCTAAAATACTGGCCGGTACCGGCCATACCGGACTAAATTTCGGCCCGTACCGGCC
>NW_023359682.1:0-215 GCF_001411555.2 Juglans regia
AATCGAGAATGTAGGAATCACCCCCACGAAAACGAGCCCAAAAAACGGTCGTCGGGACATGGTCGGCCGGCGGCGGCCGCCGCCACAACCACCGCCGGCGGCGGCGGTGGAGACGATACCCCCCCGCCGGTGGCATGGGGGGCGTGGCACACGCCCTTTCCATGGGCGCCAGGGGCATGCCCATGTGAGGGGGGCGGCATGGTCAGCCCTCCTGG
>NW_023359683.1:0-226 GCF_001411555.2 Juglans regia
ATCCTCGTGCATGGCATCCTTGAGGTGTGAGTGTGGCATGGTGTTTGGTGCTTCTTAGCACTAGATTCCTACGCGTGCTCTCGGCCGACGATGGGTTGTTTGCTGGTTTGGCTTGGCTCCCAAGGGGATGAGACCTCAACAACTGTCCCGATTGTTACTATTTTCTCTTCTCTTATTTCCCATGCCTAGCGGGGCAGGCTCGACACCACACAATGCTTCCACACGC
>NW_023359684.1:0-202 GCF_001411555.2 Juglans regia
CTAGATTATATTAAAATCTAGACCCGCTGAAGAACCCGTCTCAAGAACCCAGATTACAAAGGAGGAACGCCACAAAGGTTGTGATTTACCTTTGATAAGTTCAAGAGTTCAATCAAGAACAAGAGGAGAAAACTCAACTCACAAATAAAATTCAATATTGTCTAGCTCTCAAATGAGGCTACAAAGAGTTTTTAAAGCCAAA
>NW_023359686.1:0-331 GCF_001411555.2 Juglans regia
GCCTTATGCACAGGAGCCACTCTAGGTTCCAAATCGAAAACAAACTCCATCTCGCGAACTGGAGGCAACCCGGGCAACTCATCCACGAACATGTTAGGGAATTCTTCCATAACTGGAATATCCACCAAAGACTTCTCAGATGGTGTAGACACCACATTTTAATTTTTTTCCGCAAACGTAATTTTTTGAATAATGTAAAACGTAATTTGAAATTTAAAAAGATTGGAAATGGGTAAAATTATCCATACAACTTATAGATAATTACAATTTTCAAACTTTCAATGGTATGATTATAATTTGTAAAAAGAGTCGTACTACTCATAAGGCTCAC
>NW_023359687.1:0-205 GCF_001411555.2 Juglans regia
CTCTCTCTCTCTCTCTCTCTCATCACTATATCCCTCGCTTTTTATAGTCCCCTGCCGCCACTCTAAGCTGCGCTGCTGTCTACATCCACCAAGTGCCGTTCTGATCCGCTGTCGCAAGGTTCCCTCACGGTAAGCTTGGTTCCGTCGCACGGTATTATGTTTTTAATCTCAAAAACAGTTTTTGCAAGTTCAACTTGGCCATGCA
>NW_023359688.1:0-201 GCF_001411555.2 Juglans regia
GTCGTTGGTGAAGCCCTCGCGGCGGATGAGCCGTGCGGGCCGCCTTGAAGTACAATTCTCACCGAGCGGCGGGGAGAAACCTTTGCAGACGACTTAAATACGCGGCGGGGTATTGTAAGTGGCAGAGTGGGCTTGCTGCCACGATCCACTGAGATTCAGCCCCGTGTCGCTTCGATTCGTCCCTCCCCCCCCAACCACATC
>NW_023359689.1:0-1513 GCF_001411555.2 Juglans regia
GGCGGGGCCCCGCCCCATCCGTCCCCCGCCTCCGCATCATCCATGGGGTGCGGGCGGGGCCCCCCGCACCCCGCTTTACCTGGCCGGATCCCCCGCCCCGCATGTGCGGGGGCGGGGCGAACGGGGCGGGTCAGCGGGGAACGGGGCCCCGCTGCCCACCCCTACCCTACCCTTTCTTCCCCACTCGATTTCTTTCATCTTCTCAGAGGAAGCATTTCACTCGCGGCTCCATCAATACCTGCAGATCTCGCTTTTCCGTGTGCTTTTATGACATGTCAGTTCTCCGACCGTAGCTCACAATTTTCCGCGCGTGCTTTGAAGTTAGAACGTGTCATTCCTTGTCAGCAGACTTTATTTGTTGTTTTAACATTCTGTTTTATTCCAACATAAATAAATCCAAGACGTTGCTACGTCTGCAGAAAATTTCGGTAATTTTCTATCGAACACTTCAATTTTTTTTTTATTTCTTTTGCTTTTACTTTTACCATAATTTAAACTATTTAGATATTTTTTAAAAATTAAAAAAAATCACATATTTATTTAAAAATACTTAGTTAATCACTAAATAAAAAAAATTAAAAAAAAATTCGGTAGCCACTATTGGTGACCACTTTCTGTGGAAAAAGCCAAGGCCAGCTCAATAAATTATGGGGTCAAAAGCTAAATTTTTGAGTGAGACTTTTTTTTTTTTTTTAATGTAAAATTAAATAAATTTATTTTTATTTAAAAATAATTCTTATCATTTTGTAAAGTAAAATTATTGGTTAAGATTTTATACCTCATTTTCAATTAATAATTGACTTTAATCTTTAGTAGCAAATTTTTTATTTAGAGAGAATTTTATCAAATCTAGTTTTTCAAGTACTTTAGACTCTTAGACACAATTATAATAATTATTGTCAATAAAGTTCTATAAGCAACTTACACATTTGAAAAAAAATGGGACATTGCCTCCTCAAAGGTTTATACAAAAACCTTTTATGAACACTGAAAAATTAAATTTTGTTATTTATAATTTTCATATTAATTATATATTAAACTAATAATGACAAAAGAGAAGTGTATTCTTAGAAGGAAAATAGTAAAATAATTATTATATGTGATATTCTCAAAAACTAATAATGATATAATATCTATTTGATCTTATTTATATTCTCATTCTCATTCAGTTAATTAAAATTTTTTAATGGCTATATATTTTTTTTAAAAAAATTCCACTACATATATATTGTTTTTTTGGGCCTTCTTCCACTAGGGGCCTTAGGTAATTGCCTAACTTGCCAAATGGAAGAGCCAGCCTTGGGAAAAGCATTTTCCATAAATCATAGGAGGGCATCGGTGAATCGTCCGCCAACGCCAGATGTAGGAAACACTCAAGAAAAGCAATCGACACTTGAAGAAATTATCAACATTAAGGTCTATTGTTTTTCTTTCTTTCTTTCTTTCCTTCTATTTTTCTATTTTTCTTGGCAATTAATTATTAGTTTTCTAGTCTGGAAAATGAAATATATAG
>NW_023359690.1:0-213 GCF_001411555.2 Juglans regia
AACAAGGAAGTTTGCTTTTGTAGAGTTTGTGTGATCTACGGTGTTCTTCGTCGGCCCTTTGTGTGCTTGACATGGTAGGCAAGGCACCACGGGTGTGTCGCGGCGTGCCTTGGGGCAAGCCATGGGCCAAGCCATGGGGAGCCATGGGGCTTGCCACGGGGCTGTCAAGGCAAGCCATGGGGCTGCCATGGCAAGCCATGGGGCGTGCCGGCG
>NW_023359691.1:0-218 GCF_001411555.2 Juglans regia
TTCTTTTCTATTTCATTGTCCACGTTTGTGTGTTTGAATTCAATTGGTTGGTTTTCACAATTGAATATTGCTGTTTGTGGATGAATTAGAGAAAAGAAAAGAAAGGAAAAGAAAAGAAAAGGAAAGGAAAGAAAGGAAAGGAAAAGAAAAGAAAAGAAAAGAAAATTCCAAAAAAAAAAAAAAAAAAAAAAAAAAAAAAAAAAAAAAAAAAAAAAAAA
>NW_023359692.1:0-254 GCF_001411555.2 Juglans regia
TTACAGAGGCATGGTAGCACATGACACCCACTCAATCTAGACAGCACCTCGGATCGATCGTTTTGTGGCTATTCTTTGTAGAACCGAGATATCAATGGTTGGGGAGTTGTAATTCAAGCTAAGGAGAAAATCCAAAAAAAAAAAAAGGGAATATGGGGGTTTGTGTGGTAAGCTTTTGGGGAGAGAGAGAGAGAGAGAGAGAGAGAGAGAGATGATGATGATTCCCGTACATGCAGCACTCAGTTTTCTGTAGT
>NW_023359693.1:0-232 GCF_001411555.2 Juglans regia
CGTCCCTAAAGCACAAGCTTGTTGCTAGAAAGCAATCGAGAATGTAGGAATCACCCCCACGAAAACGAGCCCAAAAAACGGTCGTCGGGACATGGTCGGCCGGCGGCGGCCGCCGCCACAACCACCGCCGGCGGCCGCCGCCACAACCACCGCCGGCGGCGGGGGAGACGATACCCCCCCGCCGGTGGCATGGGGGGCGGGGCACACGCCCTTTCCATGGGCGCCAGGGGCA
>NW_023359694.1:0-210 GCF_001411555.2 Juglans regia
GGTAAGTGAGCAACCTCTTTTGAAGATAAAAGATTGTATATTGGATAGAGGATGGGATATGGAGAGGTTAGAGAGGCTTGTCGGGTCTGAAGCTGCAGAGAGGGGATTAGAGGGTTTTGCAAATTGCAAAGAAGGCAATGATCTGTTAATTTGGACTCCTAGTGAAAGTGGGAAGTTTTCAACAACATCAGCGTGGGATTGTGTTCGTGT
>NW_023359695.1:0-201 GCF_001411555.2 Juglans regia
CTTCTGGTAATGGTCTTCACCATATCTTTTCTGTTGTAGTTCCCTCTCCTTTACACTTGGAGCTCTTAGCCAGGATCCATATTGGTCCTGCCCCTCTCCACTCCTGCCACTGGAGCACAAAGAAAAGGAGTGTTTGATGATCCCACACTTAAAACAAATTGAAGGCAACCTCTCATATTTAAAATACACCCAGGATTTCTT
>NW_023359696.1:0-211 GCF_001411555.2 Juglans regia
ACTGCCCCGAGGACGGAATTTACCCAAAATTCTAGAACGGCCAACTTAACTCGAGGGTAAAGGATCACAGCCACAAATAGCAATCTATTTATCTTCTCAATATTCCCCCAATATTTATCATATTTGATCTTCATCCTCGTAGCCATATCAGATAACAATCCAGCAGAGTCAGTACAACTATTTTCCAACTGGAAGTGAAGCTCTGAGAGCT
>NW_023359697.1:0-201 GCF_001411555.2 Juglans regia
TGCTCTCGGGGGTATCCGGATGATGCTGGCCTCGCTTCCATGGGGTTTGACGGGCGACGACCGTTTTTTGGGCTCGCTTTCGTGGGGGTGATTCCTCCATCCTCGCTTGCTTTCTAGCAACAAGCTTGTGCTTTAGGGACGGATTTGGTGGCACCTAGTGCCGCGCATGGGCTTGTTGATGGGGGCAATCGGTCGTGCTAG
>NW_023359698.1:0-1042 GCF_001411555.2 Juglans regia
ATGGCTTGCCATGGCGGCCCCATGGCTTGCCTTGACAGCCCCGTGGCAAGCCCCATGGCTCCCCATGGCTTGGCCCATGGCTTGCCCAAAGGCACGCCGCGACACACCCGTGGTGCTTTGCCTACCATGTCAAGCACACAAAGGTCCGACGAAGAACACCGTAGATCACACAAACTCTACAAAAGCAATCTTCCTTGTTGCCTCAAAAGATTGCAATACAACGCTCACAACATGGCCCCCCAATGTTGCCACCCGACGTGCATGAACGGGGGCGAACACTTGTCTCGTGCTTTTGGACAATTGAAACCACCCAAATTGGTTTCCTAAATTCGTTCCAATACATCTTGGATGTGTTCCAAGCATCACCTATCGATTTTTGCCTATTTTCGATTTTTTTTGATTTTTCGGATTTATTTAATCAAAAAAATTAAATAAAAAAATCCCGATGTCGAAAAAGTGTGAGGCTTGCTCCTACTTCAAGATATGATTTTTCTAAGCATGCCTGCAAAAAATCTCGTCCAAATTCAAAGTATTTCGATAAAAAAGGCCTTTATGTTTCCTCGGACATTTGATGTTTCCTCCTGCCGGTTGGGATTTGGCTCTAAATGCTCTTTAGGGGGGGCATGCAAGCCCAACATGGTCAGCCAGGAGGGCTGACCATGCCGCCCCCCTCACATGGGCATGCCCCTGGCGCCCATGGAAAGGGCGTGTGCCATTGCCACCGTGAGAAGTCTCCATGGCCCAGCCGTATTGGTTATGTGGCTGACATGGCCATTACGATATCACGACGGTAGTTTTGGGCTTCGTTTTAGGTAAGGTGATTCCTACATTCTCGCTTGCTTTCTAGCAACAAGCTTGTGCTTTAGGGACGGAGTTGGTGGCACCTAGTGCCGCGCATGGGCTTGTTGATGGGGGCAATCGGTCGTGCTAGGGGCTTTCTCACGTTGGCTAGCCCTCGGGTGCTCTAGTCTACCCCATGGCGGTTGGGCCTGTTTGTTTGGATGCCTCCTTTGCAACATGCTTGTGCACGGCGGATGGTGTT
>NW_023359699.1:0-233 GCF_001411555.2 Juglans regia
ATCTCGCCCTGCCCATCGCGTAGCCATGGGTTTGGATCAGATCTCCGTTTGGATTGGGATCGGAAGGACGCTAGTATGTCGCTCAAGGATTATATGAATTTTAATTAATTAGTTTGATGGGTGCGATCATACCAGCACTAATGCACCGGATCCCATCAGAACTCCGCAGTTAAGCGTGCTTGGGCGAGAGTAGTACTAGGATGGGTGACCTCCTGGGAAGTCCTCGTGTTGCA
>NW_023359700.1:0-290 GCF_001411555.2 Juglans regia
CCTCAACCTGCACAAAGTTCTCTCTATTTCTGGACCGCACTGAAAATCACCTTGATTAGAAGATTGAGTTACAATCATAAACAATCAAGGAAATTCTAATAAACAAGGAAAAACAAATCAGGAAAAGTCTAGAGTAATACAAATAATCTAAATAACATACTCTAAAATAAATTAACAAAACAATAAAATAAAATCCAAAATAAATAACCAACAATATATTTTAATTAACACAATAATTAAATTAACAATATAACACCTCAAAAATAAGGATTAAAAATATAAGTAAAACT
>NW_023359701.1:0-240 GCF_001411555.2 Juglans regia
TTTACACCCCTAATCATAAGGAAGGGAATTCGCTGTGGAGAGAGGTTATTGATCATAAGTATGGTTGTGAGTGGAGGGGATGGTGCTCTAAGGAGGGTAGGGGGTCTTACGGAGTAAGTCTGTGGAAATTCATAAGGAAGGGGGGGAATACCTTTGAAAAACATCTTAAGTTTGAGGTGGGTGATGGAACACGTACCCGCTTTTGGTTCGATGTATGGAGTGGGGAGAGTCCTCTTTGTC
>NW_023359702.1:0-254 GCF_001411555.2 Juglans regia
ATTGAGATTTGAAAAAATTAAATTGAAATTTAAAAAAGTTAAATTGTTTATTATATTTTGTATAGAGATTTGATTACTTTAGAAGCTTAATATGGGGCTTCAGAAAGCGGAGTGAATTTCTTTGCCAAATGACAACAAGGTGTCACTCATAAAACTGATGGGCTTAAAGGACAGTTTGTCTTCAACCTCATCAACAGTTTTAATATCCGGAACCAGAAAATGCATCACAATTTCCAAGCCTACTTTTCCCCTCA
>NW_023359703.1:0-255 GCF_001411555.2 Juglans regia
TGTGAGTGTGGCATGGTGTTTGGTGCTTCTTAGCACTAGATTCCTACGCGTGCTCTCGGCCGACGATGGGTTGTTTGCTGGTTTGGCTTGGCTCCCAAGGGGTTTAGACCTCAACAACTGTCCCGATTGTTACTATTTTCTCTTCTCTTATTTCCCATGCCTAGCGGGGCAGGCTCGACACCACACAATGCTTCCACACGCTCAGCTAGCCTTGTGCTTGGTTGGGGTGTGGTTCAATTTGTTTGATGTTGTGGT
>NW_023359704.1:0-303 GCF_001411555.2 Juglans regia
GAGCCGACTGACCACACTCCATCCAAAGACTAAGAGACTAGGAGCAGTTATCCAACAATATTCCAGATGCATCAATAACTATTCTTAAAAAATGGGAATAATCGAGTTGCCACTCTCTAAATTTTCCAGCCAATTCATTCTCCATACCTGAATCTGCACACAAGTTCCAAATTACCAACTTATCTCTTTCACCTCTTCTTAGCATTAATGAAGAAAATTCGAAAAAGCCTACATTTTTCAACCACACACAACAATAATGATTTTAATAAGAAGAGAATATTCGAGCTGCAAGTCACTCAATTT
>NW_023359705.1:0-277 GCF_001411555.2 Juglans regia
AGGCCATTGATCGAGAGATCACGGGTATACTTGAATTCATCTCCAAGTTCAAGCAACGTAACAACCGAGACAAAGATAAGGCGTTAGAGAAGCGTGTGAAGCCTCATCCACAACGAAGGCTGCCAGACGTTCCGACCCCTGTCACATAAGGTAGAATCAAGATCAAGAAAGGAAACAAATGAAGAGTCTGAGAAGTTTGCAAGTTAAAATTTTACCCTTGCGAAGTCTCTTGAGCCTACTCTCCATCTTGTGGATTCGGTCAGTGTGGCCCACTTGA
>NW_023359706.1:0-223 GCF_001411555.2 Juglans regia
CGAAAGTGTTTTCCAATGGTTACTGTGGGCGTCAGTTTTACGTGGAGATGGAGGTGGCGGTGCGAAGGAGTTTGCTGCGAACGTACAAGGATGTAGGCTATGACTGAGCGGTGGTTGAGGCTTACGTTCACCTGGTTTGGGCAGCGGCGTCATGGAAAATAAAATCGTGTTGTGTTACGGCTTGGCCCGCGGGTGGGGGGGTGCACGGCTTGGGGGGGGGTTA
>NW_023359707.1:0-205 GCF_001411555.2 Juglans regia
CCAAGGCATGCCATGGGGCTTGCCACGGGGCTGTCAAGGCAAGCCACGGGGCTGCCAAGGCAGGCCATGGGGCGTGCGAGCGGGGCTGCCAAGGCATGCCATGGGGCTTGCTACGGGGCTGCCAAGGCATGCCATGGGGCTTGCCACGGGGCTGTCAAGGCAAGCCACGGGGCTGCCAAGGCAGGCCATGGGGCGTGCGAGCGGG
>NW_023359710.1:0-209 GCF_001411555.2 Juglans regia
TGCCCACAGGCCGATGCCAGGAGCACGCAGATGCCGAAGCACGCCTGGCGGCGCGTGCTGCCCTCCACGATCGGGGCAACGACGTCTCCACGGGCATGACTACACCCCGGGCTTGGGCCGCCGCCGCAATCCGCATCGGTCCACGCCCCGAGTCGATCGGCAGACCGGCATACACCGTTCCACATCCGACCGGGGCGCATCGCCGGCCC
>NW_023359711.1:0-201 GCF_001411555.2 Juglans regia
TTGAATAGGGAGATAGCCAATGTAGTTGAGTTGCAACATTATGAGGAGGTAGAGGACATGGTGCACATGGCTATGAAGGTGGAGAGGCGGCTAAAAGGAAAGGGGACATCAAGGTATACTTCGGGTTCTAGTACTCCTTGGAAATCTATGTGGGACAAAAATGAACAAGTTGTAGCAAAGGGGAAGACCGAACCACCAAAG
>NW_023359712.1:0-249 GCF_001411555.2 Juglans regia
AGATCGAAAACTTCTAATCTAAGTAATCCTTTAATTGCTTGTTGAACCTACCACCTTAAATCTCATAAACTTATTTCCTAAAAACTATAAAGCCTCAAACCTCAAATGAACTTCTCATAAATCTAACCTTGAAATTCGTTGAACTTACAACCTCCAACCCCAAAGACTCATTACCTAAATTCTACGGAACCTAACCATCACTTCATCGAAATTTCCAACAAAGCATAATATACAACTTAAAACCAACCC
>NW_023359713.1:0-229 GCF_001411555.2 Juglans regia
CAATCAATTTTTCAAGGTTAATAAGGTTGGATAATGATGTTCTAACACAAATTTGAAGGATTAATAGCATGTGGAAGTGATTTAATCAAGTGATTAAACACAATGCTAGAAATCGGATTAGAAAATGTTTAGAGGCCAACTTTAGGGATTTGGGGAAACCGTTTAGGGTTTCGATTTCAACCATGCTTTTGGGCTTTCGATTGGATTCCCACCATTTAGAATTTCACTA
>NW_023359714.1:0-260 GCF_001411555.2 Juglans regia
CACGTGTTAATGCTGATCGCATGTTATTAGAAAAAAAATGAAAATGGAAAGAAAATGACAGGCATGTATGTCACTTACAACAATGTGTTGTAAAATATGTTGTAGATAAATCATTTTCCTTCTATTTATGGGCTGAGGTTTACGGAATAAGAAAATGGTAATTTGTCTCCTGTATTTAAATTTTTTTTATTTAATGATTAAGAAAATAATTTTTAATATATTAATATATTTTTTTAACATTTAAATATATTAAAAAAAAA
>NW_023359715.1:0-241 GCF_001411555.2 Juglans regia
ATGTTACGTCACGTTACGAAATGTCATGTCTGCCAGTTAAGTCATTCATGTCAATCACGACCCTAAGCGCTAGGATGGGGTAATATCCTAGTGGAACTCCTTTGTTCACGCTGGAGTGTCTAAATAGGTGTGAAATTCCCTGGGGTGACGAAGTACAGTCAACAGGTTGCGAATGGGGCCTAATTAGCTGGTCACCGGAGCGCGCCAGGCACTAACGCCGATGGTGCCACACATTATGTTA
>NW_023359717.1:0-2132 GCF_001411555.2 Juglans regia
ACATTGAATTTAGTCATTTCGTCATTTCTGACTGCCTCTAGAAGTCCAAGAGGCCTAAAAATCGTGGGACTTGTTATGTTAATATTTGTGTTGCTTTTAAAGCTGTAGTTATGACTTTTCCTATTCTTGGTGGGTTGTTCCAAGTATATAGAGGGGTTATTTCGAGTTTTAATAGGAGATTGGGAATTTCAGAAGCTTATTTGTCTTTGTGAGGTCTTGTGTTCCTCTTGGTTCTTCAAAGAACTCTTTGAACTTATCAAGTTAATCTTGTGGCGTTCAAGCTCCAAACTTATCACCTTGATTCTGATTTCTTGGTGTGGCGTTTTCAATCCTTCGTAGTCTTGGTTTTCATCTAGTTGGGTGACTGGTTAAGGCTCAACAAATCTTGTCAATACGATCTTGGGGTTCCGAGCCATTCATTGTTATCGGGTTTCATCACAATTGTTGGTGGAGTTCATATCACTGGGGTTGGGCCATACATACCATAAGGTCATGGTAGTACTAGAGGAAGCCCGCGAGTTAAAACTCCAACCTATTATCTTTGCAACTTTTGCCTCAATTGGTATCTACTAAGGATGGGCAACTTGGTAACAATAAGGGTGTGTCCGATAGCCCCGGGCTTGGAGCGTACATATCATAAGGACATGGTTGTACCACTGGTTGCCCATGAGCTAAAAACTCCAAACTCTTAACTTTGTCACTTTGCCCTCAATGGTGCTCCGATTGGCCCGGGGTTGGGGCATATGTGACGCCCCCAAATTCCGCTTGGGATCGGACGGACATTTGAAGTGTCGAGACATGCAACACAAGGTTACCTGCCCCCGTTCATGACATATAAGATGCAATATTCCTAACATGCATCTAGCATTATGCAATATTCGCAGCGGATAATTTTTTTCTTTAACAATACTATGCACCAAACTAAAATATCCCACTACAACTCTGTTTAGAATTGCGGGTTTGGTCGAGAGTGTGAACACTTGCCCGGCGCAGGCGGCGTGGGGGCGGCCTGCGTTAGGCGGTGGGCGGTTTCCGTTGGTGGGTTGGCAAGTCACGCGGGGTTGGGTTTGCCGCCCAAACAATCCTCTCCCGTCTTTCTAAATATAGCGATACATACATACTTATTAAAACATCACTTATATATCACCATATCCTGCCTGCTGTACCCTGCCTGCCTGCGCTGCTTAAGCGAAAACAGCCGCATGAAGCGTGACGAAAGCCTTAGCATGAAACGTGAGCAGCCTGCCATGAGGACTTAAAGCATAGCATGGTGAGACATGCATGGTTTGGACATGACGAATGACGCCAGCATGAAATGGCCAGACTTTATGGAACATAAGCAATAAATAATGAACATAACTTTTATGAACTTATATTCTTGTCTCATGTAATTACCATGATTAGCATTAATAAGCAAACGTAACATAACGTGAACTTGAGCATAGCAGGCATTGAGACTGAGTCTTGTTCAATAGACTTGTCATTTAGAAGTGACCCAATAGGACGCTGCGAGATTACGCGAGGCGTGTGATACTGTAGATTCTGGCATCCTCAGGGGTTTCTATGCCATTTTGGCGAGGTCGTTAATAGGTAGCTCTAATTATTCCTGCTCCCTGTCATCCAAATAATATATCCTCATCTACTCTCAAATATTATACTCTCCCTCCATCTCAATTGTTTATTGACACATTGTTCATTTGTTTGTGCCTGGCACGTGGACACCGCATCAATAACGTCGATATTGATGGCGCCATCGTGGATGCTGCGGCGGCTCCGTTGATGAAGCTAATTGGGCCCCATTCGCAACCTGTTGACTGTACTTTGTCAACCCAGGGAATTTCACACCTATTTAGACACTCCAGCGTGAACAAAGGAGTTCCACTAGGATATTACCCCATCATAGCGCTTAGGGTCGTGATTGACATGAATAACTTAACTGGCATACATGACATTTCGTAACGTGACGTAACATGATCGTGACATAAAAGACAAAAGTCCTGACGTAGCATAACATGACATGAACATAAGATGACAGACATGACATAATTCAAGACATAAATGTAACAGAATACATTTCATAACGTGGCATACATGTAACATGCAACATTTCGTAACATGGCATACCATATAAC
>NW_023359718.1:0-222 GCF_001411555.2 Juglans regia
CGGATGGTGTTATGGCACCCAGTGCTACGCACATTGTTGCTCTCGGGGGTATCCGGATGATGCTGGCCTCGCTTCCATGGGGTTTGACGGGCGACGCCCGTTTTTTGGGCTCGCTTTCGTGGGGGGGATTCCTACATTCTCGCTTGCTTTCTAGCAACAAGCTTGTGCTTTAGGGACGGATTTGGTGGCACCTAGTGCCGCGCATGGGCTTGTTGATGGGGG
>NW_023359719.1:0-233 GCF_001411555.2 Juglans regia
GTGATTAACGGTCCGGTCGGACCGAACGGACCGACCGGCCCGACCGTTTCGGTCCGGACCGGACCGGCCCGAGACTTAGACCGGTCCGGTCCGGTCCATATTTTAGAGGACCGAAATCATTCGGTCCGGTCCACGGTCCACAGTTTTTTCGGACCGGACCGGACCGGACCGGACCGAATGAAAAATTAAAAAAAAAAAAAATTTTTTATATATATTTTATATATAATAATTGT
>NW_023359720.1:0-204 GCF_001411555.2 Juglans regia
AGGATCGACACCCGACTTTGATATTCTACTATGGTGGAAGGTGAACTCAATCAGATATCCGATCCTTGCCAATATGGCTCGAGATGTGTTAGCTATTCTCATATCTACTGTTGCTTCTGAGTCGGCATTTAGCGTTGGAGGGCGTGTCTTAGATTCATTTCGTAGCTCATTGGCCCCAACAACAGTTGAATCTCTTATTTGCAC
>NW_023359721.1:0-211 GCF_001411555.2 Juglans regia
GGGGCAGGCTCGACACCACACAATGCTTCCACACGCTCAGCTAGCCTTGTGCTTGGTTGGGGTGTGGTTCAATTTGTTTGATGTTGTGGTCTGGCGGACGTAACGGCGTGTGAGTGGTGACCAGGGTGTATGTCTTGACAGGCTCCGTGCTTGTGCATCGAACTGTTAGGCGTGCTCCTCCTCATTTTTGCTCCTCGTGTGAATAGCATGT
>NW_023359722.1:0-303 GCF_001411555.2 Juglans regia
AGAATGAACGAACATATATATTTCATGTATAAAAGGTGATTTGTGTATATCCTCTTCCCAGGATTTATCTCTTCAATCAATCAATTCGTCTTAACAGAGGCTAAACAAAAGAGGGAAGAAGTAATAAGTAACAGCTAACTCTAGTCTACTCTAATAGTTGTCAATGGCTTGCCCTGAGGCTGTCTCTTATACACATCTAGATGTGTATAAGAGACAGATCTTTAATCTTGTTAGCAACATTTACTTCAGGAATTCTAAATAATCCTCTCTTGAAATAACTGATCATTGGCTTGAACATTTACA
>NW_023359723.1:0-254 GCF_001411555.2 Juglans regia
GGGGGGGGGGGGGGGGGGGGGGGGGGGGGTAGTAATACTCGATTGAGCTTGGGGTTCTAAAGAGGGCCGGGGGACATATGGAGTGGGACTATGGAAGTACATACGTAAGGTTTGGTGCTCCTTTGCTAGTAATACTCGATTGAGCTTGGGGGATGGTAGTAGGATCAACTTTTGGAGGGATGTGTGGGTGGGTGACACGGCTTTGAAGGAGGCCTATCCAACAATTTTTAGCATTGCAAGGGATAAGGAAGCCA
>NW_023359724.1:0-235 GCF_001411555.2 Juglans regia
CTGCCTTGACAGCCCCGCTCGCACGCCCCATGGCTTGCCTTGACAGCCCCATGGCAAGCCCCATGGCCTGACTTGACAGCCCCATGGCTTGCCTTGATAGCCCCGTGGCAAGCCCCATGGCATGCCTTGGCAGCCCCGCTCGCACGCCCCATGGCCTGCCTTGGCAGCCCCGTGGCTTGCCTTGACAGCCCCGTGGCAAGCCCCATGGCATGCCTTGGCAGCCCCGTGGCAAGCC
>NW_023359725.1:0-207 GCF_001411555.2 Juglans regia
GAGTGCTCCTTCTTGTCAATTTATCTCGCAAGGCGGAGAAAACAAAAACGAGGGGTGCAACACGAGGACTTCCCAGGAGGTCACCCATCCTAGTACTACTCTCGCCCAAGCACGCTTAACTGCGGCGCTCTGATGGGATCCGGTGCATTAGTGCTGGTATGATCGCACCCATCAAACTAATTACTTAAAATTCATATAATCCTTGAG
>NW_023359726.1:0-263 GCF_001411555.2 Juglans regia
AGACTCTGGAGGATATGTTGCAGTCTTGTGTCATGGAATTTCAAGGAAGTTGGGAGAATCACCTGCCGCTTATTGAGATCTCTTATAATACCGTTTTCTATCTTTCGGAATGTGATGTTGAATATGCGTTCAGAACCAATTGTGCTTCCCTTCAAATGAGATTTATCGGAATTTCTGGTTTATAATGCGTGCATTGCATACCTATGTATCATGTATGACTTGTATAATACCCATGAATGTGTTGGAGTTCACACACGCGCGCG
>NW_023359728.1:0-207 GCF_001411555.2 Juglans regia
CGGATGGGGGCCGGCGATGCGCCCCGGTCGGATGTGGAACGGTGTATGCCGGTCTGCCGATCGACTCGGGGCGTGGACCGATGCGGATTGCGGCGGCGGCCCCAGCCCGGGTTGTAGTCATGCCCGCGGAGACGTCGTTGCCGCGATCGTGGAGGGCAGCACGCGCCGCAAGGCGTGCTTCGGCATCTGCGGGCTCCTGGCATCGGC
>NW_023359729.1:0-200 GCF_001411555.2 Juglans regia
CGTGGAGTGTACTCCACGTGGCAGCGACACTCCGTGTGGCGTGTCGTAGAAATAAGGATGGTTATGTGATTGATGGGCGTGGAACGTGATGGATAGTGTCGGGAGCTGTGAAACAGTGTCCCGAAGTAGCTATGGCGTAGCCTGTAGTCTGAGGGGACAAGTGTCACTGTGATGGACTTATGGCCAGGCGTATGCGCAAA
>NW_023359730.1:0-252 GCF_001411555.2 Juglans regia
ATATTTAAAAAAATAATTTTTTTTAAATAAAACAATATTGTTTTATCTTTGGACCTTATTCTTGTCCACTTGTGTTTTTCTTATTGTTGTAAACTAAAAAAAAAGTTTTTATGGTCGTTTGTCATTATAAGTTTTTAACAATATCATTTTTTGTGACGGTAGTCCTAATACACAAACCCAAAGGTAATTAAAACAACTCATGGCATAAGTAGAGATGAATAATGCTACAACTTCTAAAAGAACTTATCTTCC
>NW_023359731.1:0-200 GCF_001411555.2 Juglans regia
TTTTTGTGGATTTGCATATTGTGAGTTCTCTGAGTTTGGGTTTTCTCTCTTCATATTTGTTATTTGCAGCGTTGAGTTTTTCTTTATTGATTTTTTTTTTTTGTAGATTTTCATGTTGTGAGTTATTTTCTATTCTTTGCTTTTGTTAATTAAATGATTTTGATTTTTTTTTTTTTTTTTTTTTTTTTTTTTTTTTTTTT
>NW_023359732.1:0-283 GCF_001411555.2 Juglans regia
CCTTTTCTTTTCCTTCCTTTTTCTCTTTTTCCCTTATTTTCCTTCGGCTTCTTTCTTCTCCCGCGCACGGACTCTCTCTCCCCTCTCCTCCGCCCGATCCTTCGCCCCCTCCCAGCGCCGCCGTCCGTCGGCAGTGGTCGACACCGCCCGGCCCCTTGCATTCCTCAGCTGCCGGCCGTCCTCCCCCACCAATATCACCGCCGTTCATGCCACCGTTAGCCCCCACGAAGCCCACAAAGCCGCGGCACCACTTTCGCTCCAGCGCCGCCGTCGCTCCACCTCC
>NW_023359733.1:0-204 GCF_001411555.2 Juglans regia
GAGCCTTAAGAGGAACTCTAGGCTCATTGGGACGAAGCATAACAGTCTGAGAGAGGGCTACCCTAGTAATGAGGCAGGCGAGAGGCAAGCCAGTCCGTAATTTCGGGGAATTAAACGCCTCAAGCATGACCCGACACAGATGACTCCCCAGATCAATGGAGACATCATTTATCAATGCATACAAAAGAGTGGCGCGGTCAGGAC
>NW_023359734.1:0-200 GCF_001411555.2 Juglans regia
CTGGCCGAGGTTACCAACAAGGCCTTGTCCAAAATCGGTGCACGACGGGCTCCCGCAAGGGGTGTTGGTCGAGTAAGACAGCAGGACGGTGCCCAGGGGCCATGCCTTGACAGCCCCGCCGACATGCCCCATGGCTTGCCTTCACAGCCCCGTGGCTTGCCTTGGCAGCCCCGCTGGAAGCCCCATGGCTTGCCTTGGCA
>NW_023359735.1:0-216 GCF_001411555.2 Juglans regia
GTCTCCTGTAAATGAAATTCAGTTCTTCCAAAAATCTGTTTATTCCACACTCTCAATGCCCCCCTTAACTTTTTCAGTTTTAGAGCCAATCTCAAAAGACCCGTACCAACCCCCTCTTCCTGCCATACGTGTTCCACAAAAGGACTAAAATCTGGATGTGCTATCCACATCTGCTAAAACCAAAAAGGAGGAGGGCCATAAGCAAAAGGATCTTTC
>NW_023359736.1:0-203 GCF_001411555.2 Juglans regia
GACGTAATAGCGTCTTTCCCATGCAATTGCGAACCGGCGATCTGATCGAAAGCCAGAGGTACGCGATGGGCATGGCTCGATTTTCCTAAAAATCCACTCCCGAGTGGTCCTTCTTGTCCATTCATCTCACAAGGTGGAAAAAACAAAAACGAGGGGGGCAACACGAGGACTTCCCAGGAGGTCACCCATCCTAGTACTACTCT
>NW_023359737.1:0-202 GCF_001411555.2 Juglans regia
TTCCTAAAATTTTTTTTTTTTTTTTTTTTGAAAAAGATTATTTTGAAACAATTTTAAAATTTTTATATATTAAAAAAATAAAAATTTCCTATACACCTTTACAAAACTCAATAAAAAAATATTTCCACACATGTATGTATCAGGTCACATGTGTAATTCTGCTTTCATAAATGAATGAAATATATTTTTCATAAAAAAAAAA
>NW_023359738.1:0-1273 GCF_001411555.2 Juglans regia
TGAATACCATCCAACTCCTGAAGAAGAGCATCCCAATAGTCCCAAAGATACCATAAATTACAGCATTGGTTATTCATCTAGTCCACCACTACCTTAAGGATACATTCATCTCTAGTATTCTTGGGCGATAATGGCGTGGGTGAGCCGGATGGGTTGGGTTAGGGCAAATGGGCACGTGATGGAGGTTGGGTTGGGCGATGAGTCAGACTGATCCCAGATATCTGCCAGTCAAAGCTTCATTCATCTGTGACAATTTTATCATCCTGCTCATTTGGCAGTTTGGCACAGCCATGGCTGGTTGGATGGGGCAGGGTTGGGTGGAGATGCAAACCACTTATACCACTCGTGCTGCTGCTTTATCCATTACAAGCGTAGTCTAAGTATTTCCACAGTGAAGATTACAATCTGGCCCCAGATACCATCTCTACTCCACAGAGATTACACCTTTCATCGCGAATAAACTTGGCGGCTATGCAGCGCCACACTTACCATCCATATCTTCTTGAGCAAATATTTGCTCGAATCAATATCCGCCAGCTTTATATTGTGTTAAAATTCATTAAACTCACAAATCACATGCCATCTTGATGGGAGTTAAACTACAGAGATAGGTGCTCTATATCTTTATCCTGATCCAAATACAAAGTCTTAGATTTTTTGATGGCGAGAGATCTATAAATATAGTAATTATTGAGTTAAGGTTCTCACCTACAACATCATTGTGCCTCTAGCCGTTTCGAGGTAAAGTTGTTGGGGTGATTCTTCTCTCATAATTAGGATTAAAATTCTTCATCAAGCTGTCAATTAAAGGGGTGCATTTCTAGCTGGGTATGAATTTGAAGCTCTTACTCTTAGGTCCATCACATTTTTCATGGCTTTCAACTTGCTCCCAATAAAAGCATGTCACTTGCATGAGTTCCATTTATCATCTTGAACTCCACCACCACAATATGAAATACTACCCCAAAATCTTCTCCCCACACTTACACTCTACTCCCCCTGTAACAGCGTCGACCTCCCCTTCTCTCTCGCAACGGCGTCGACCTCCCCCACCACCTCTCACGAGCGCCCCTACCCCCCAGATGAAGAAAATATGAAGCAAAACACCACACTCTTCGTGTAGTTCCAGACCAGATCAGATCGAGCTACATACAAAGATTAGATTTTTTTTTTTTTTTTTAACTTGTGCATGAGCTTGAGAAACATACTTGCTTTTGATGTGAATTTTTAGAGACTGAGCAAGTTTTTAGAATTTTTTCCTCTGAAATGTTTA
>NW_023359739.1:0-203 GCF_001411555.2 Juglans regia
TGAGATCACAATATTAATCCATATGGTTGTGATCAAAAGAGTGATGGAGATTGAACTCTACAAATACAAGTAGTAATCTGAGGTAACTACTGTATTAACACCTATATCGCATCGTCGCTTAGTCGACCATTTCCAGTTGGTCGATTCCCAATTCTCCTTCAGATCCTGTAACAAAATCTACCATTCGGGGGGGGGGGGGGAAG
>NW_023359740.1:0-229 GCF_001411555.2 Juglans regia
TCATCAAGATTTCTCAAAGCCAAGCCACCTTCATCCACGGGACGACAGATAGAATTCCAGGCCACCCATTTTTTTTTCCTTTTACCATTAAACTCTCCCCAGAAAAAGGTACTCATCATACGATGAAGAGTATTGATAGTGGCTTTCGGGACCTGAAGAATAGCAAAAAAATGAAGAGCCATACTGGAGAGAACATGTCTCAATAAAAAAAGTCTACCACCAGCTGAAA
>NW_023359741.1:0-241 GCF_001411555.2 Juglans regia
GGCCATGGGGCTTGCCATGGGGCTGTCAAGGCAAGCCATGGGGCGTGCGAGCGGGGCTGTCAAGGCAGGCCATGGGGCTTGCCACGGGGTTGTCAAGGCAGGCCATGGGGCTTGCCACGGGGCTGCCAAGGCAGGCCATGGGGCGTGCGAGCGGGGCTGCCAAGGCATGCCGTGGGGCTTGCCACGGGGCTGTCAAGGCAAGCCACGGGGCTGCCAAGGCATGCCATGGGGCTTGCCACGG
>NW_023359743.1:0-200 GCF_001411555.2 Juglans regia
ACACATGTCAGACTCCTTGGTCCGTGTTTCAAGACGGGCCGAATGGGGTGCCCACAGGCCGATGCCAGGAGCACGCAGATGCCGAAGCACGCCTTGCGGCGCGCGCTGCCCTCCACGATCGCGGCAACGACGTCTCCACGGGCATGACTACAACCCGGGCTTGGGCCGCCGCCGCAATCCGCATCGGTCCACGCCCCGAG
>NW_023359744.1:0-203 GCF_001411555.2 Juglans regia
CACACTTATTGAAGCATCTCTCGGCCCTTCTTTTGTTGGTTGTGGTCCTTATTTCGGCTTCTAGTATGCCTCTTCCCAACAAATCCAGTTATCCCTCTCCCCGCCTATCATTGGATTCTTGCTCGAAGTGCTGAACTCTGTAGGTGGGGGATTTCGATCTCTACTAGCGGCATTACCTTGTGGCCATAAGCGAGGGTAAAAGA
>NW_023359746.1:0-246 GCF_001411555.2 Juglans regia
TCTCTGGTTCCAAAAAAATAAAACCCAACTCTCCATCAATTTCCACCGAAAATCTCATAGGTAACTTGAATGATGTATTTTCTGCATGTTTTGATCCCGCCTGTGCATATGAATTATTCCGAGAACCTTCAGGAACAGCATTCCCCGCCGACAGCAAGGCCATTAGAGGGGCAGCACGCTGTCAACAATCAACCCTAGGAGCGTAAGCTTCCCAAACAGGAAACCCGAGAACCTCAGACTTTCCAA
>NW_023359748.1:0-292 GCF_001411555.2 Juglans regia
TAGAGCCAAATCCCAACCGGCAGGAGGAAACATCAAATGTCCGAGGAAACATAAAGGCCTTTTTTATCGAAATACTTTGAATTTGGACGAGATTTTTTGCAGGCATGCTTAGAAAAATCATATCTTGAAGTAGGAGCAAGCCTCACGATTTTTCGACATCGGGATTTTTTTATTTAATTTTTTTGATTAAATAAATCCGAAAAATCAAAAAAAATCGAAAATAGGCAAAAATCGATAGGTGATGCTTGGAACACATCCAAGATGTATTGGAATGAATTTAGGAAACCAATTT
>NW_023359749.1:0-8048 GCF_001411555.2 Juglans regia
CTGCGTTTGGTTGCAAGACTCAGCTGAGCTCAATCTAATTTTAAGTTTAGTCTAACATCCAAACACCCAACTCTCAAATTGCAAAACTCATCTCAACTCAAAACCTCCTTACATGTGAGACCCACAACCTTTTTCAACTTCCCATAAAAAGTACTGAACTCATCTTAACATCCAAATATACTTTAAACTCAGTCTAGATGGGCCCTGCATAACTTTCTCCACTACTCAACTCACTACTATTCATAAAGAATTGAGTTCAACTAAGCTCAGCCCAACATCCAAACGCAACCTTTGTAGATTCCACGTTTCCTTTGTTTTGCTAGAGTCATGGTGCCCATAAAAGCCAGTCAATAACCAGTGAGGTGTGTTTAAATACTCCCTGATCTGTACACTGATGTGCCTTTGGGAAAAACTTTGAATTTCTAGTCCTACCTCCATCTTCCAAAACATAGCTAATCCCCCACTTATTCCTCTCGAGTCAACTGCAAAACAACCTTCATAACCTAGCCTCCTCTTTAAAGATTCAACTTTGTAAGTCATTAGTTTTGTCTCAATGAGAAAAACTAGTTTGGGCTGCTTCTTCTTCCCTAAAAGGCAAAGATCTGAACTATCCGAGCATTCTCAAGCTCTCAGCAATTCTAAGTTAAAATAGTCATGGCTCTTGACAAATCTGGCAAGCCTCCGCCAATGACCATGTTGAAATCGCAGATTCTTGAGTAAGGGTGTTCATCCGGATTTCGGACCGGGTATCCGGGTATACCCGGCCCGGAACCCGGATTTCAAATCAGGGCCGGATTCGAGCCCGGATATACCGGGTTATGACCCGGGCCGAAATCCGGAGGAATCCGGGTTATTACAACTCGGAAATCCGGGTTCTAGGCTGTATCCGGAATTTTTTTTTTTTTTTTTAACATTCAGAAAGCCTATATTATTGATTTTTTTTCCCCAAAAAAAGATAATGCTGATAAGCTTAATTTTTTTTGTATCTAAAAGCCTATATACTATTACAATTTTTTCAAGAAAAAATGTTGAAAAACATATTTCTTTTATATATAAAACTAATTACATTTTTAACTAAATGCATCTAAAAAAGGAAATTTAATATTTATCATGTAAAATGCATGCAACACATAATGCAATTCACTGCATATTACATTATTCAGTATTTGTAAATTACATTACAAAACAAAAAATTACAATATATGAAAATTACAGGAACATCGAAAATAGCATCAACTTCATCTGTGTTGAGTGAAGGACTGAAATCTCCTTTCCTAGCAACGCCTACCACAGGGACAACCTCGAGTAGGTGCTGCATGTATGATCAAGGGCCATAACAAAATATGATATTCAGCTATAATTTAAAATAAGATATCAAATGGAAAATCAATCAATGAAGTATGATATGAACCACACATAGCACCTGAGATGAAAATGAACACAGGCAATAGAGGAAATGTAAAGGGAGTTTAGTGATTTAAGTAATTTTCTACATGCAGTTTGGAAACTGAAAACTAAATAATTTGAATGATAACTTGGCCTATTGAAAACTAATTAAATCATAAACAGCTACAGAATGTATTAAGAACTAATGCCCAAATGTAATACTAACAACACAAACATTCAATCAGGAAAACAAATGACAACCATAGCATATGATCTTGAAAAATGAGAATTATTTGATATCGTTCAAGAAAAACAACTCCATTGCCAAAATTAAGAAAGAATGCACAAATCTCTTACCTCCATTGAAGATGAACATATTCTCTCATAAACAGCTAACAAAAAATTACAAACCTTGGCTATGCACACACCGACACAAAATCAGTCCAATAACAGACCTATGTGAAAACTGAAAAAAAAAATTGTTCTTCTCATTTCTATACAATTAGATCAAGAAACCCAAAATGTTTATCACTATAAAAATATGTAAGTTCTTCAAGTCTCCCTCCATATGAGTACGCAGGCATTATCAAAGATATGTTGAAAGACTTGAAGTAAATAAGAAAAAGTTAATATTGTTCTACAAATACATTACAAGAACATATAATGAAGTGGTAGGAGATCCAGACAGAAAGAAGGGGAAGAGGATTTCTCTGTTCTAGTCTTTAATATGTTTAAGCTTGGAATGTAGTACAACTTGCCTCTTGCAGTACTGTATTATTGTCTTTGATTTTTTTTAAAGAGCAGCAGATCTAAACAGATTTGTTATTTATTTTTCCTTTATGTACATGGAAACAGACCCAATCTTCAAGAGCTTAGAAAAATGTTTATTTATTTTTCCTTTGTTCAACTAAACAGATCTAACCCATAAAAATACTCTTCAAACATTCAAACGTTCTCATCAAAATAAACCCAAAATCAACAAACAGAGAACAAAACATACAGAGATAAGAAAACATACCCACGGATGAAGTCGACGGCACGAGGAACTAACCCATAAAAATACTCCTCAAACATTCAAACATTCTCATCAAAACAAACTCAAAATCAACAAAAAGAGAACAAAAACATAAACCCTAAAAAAAAAAAAAAACCCATGTTTAACTAAAGAGAGCAGATCTGGAAAAATAACGGCATATACTCTAATACCCACATAAGATTTGTCCAAAGGCACTGCTCATAGATCGAGAGACACAGAGAGAGAGAGAGTTACCGAACTGAGAGAGAGAAGAGAAAGTTACCGAAGTGAGAGAGAGAGCAAAGATACTTACCGAAGTGAGAGAGAGAAGAGAGACTTACCAATCGGAAGTCCGGCCAGCGGCGACAGCGAGAGAGAGAGAGAGACGGCGGCAAAACTTGAAGGAGAAGGCTAGGGTTTCAAACTTTCATGGTTCGAGGGGGAGAGAGGGGAGAAGTGAGAAATGAGAAATGAGAATCGATCCGACGGGTTCGGGGGAGGGAGGGGTTTAGTTAGGCGCTGTTTTTTTTTTTATTATAACCGGGTACCGGGTTTAAAATCCGGTACCCAGATGTAATATCGTAACCGGTCCGGGTTGGGCCGGTTAGGAGTGATGAGGGTTCCAGCCCGGATACAATCCGGGCCGAAACCCGTAACCGGAACCCGGTTATTCCGGACCAGGCCGGATAAAAATCCAACCCGGATGAACAGTCTTATTCTTGAGCCTCCCCTATTCTACCCTTCTTTGGTTAAAATCCTCAGATACCGTGTTAATTCCATCATAGAATTTACATTTATTTACAAGAGGATTAGAGGATACATAATGTTTACCTTGTTCCCGTGTGATCCTCTTCCATTTTCTTCCTCCCTCATTCTTCCTACCTTTGACTAACGTTGTTATGTCATTTTTTTCATACTTTAAGTTAAAAATGACTGTAGTTAGACTTCCTACCTTAGTGGGCCTCATAGTTCTCCATTTTTGTTTCGGCCCGTACCCTTAGCTATATTGTATCCTCACCTATCATTTTATCTCCTTTAATGGTTAGGGATATTTCACCCGTGCCCTCTCCCAAAATTTTCTCTGCATCATCAATGGGTGGGATTTTTCCAAAGTCAAAAACACCAATCCCCTCAATTTTTGCTTGTGACGCCCCCAACCTCCGCTTGGGATGGAATGGAGACTTAGAGTTTTGGGACATGTAACACAGGGTTACATACCTCCGTTCATGATAGTTAATATACAATGGATTCTAGTATGTAATTAGCAGTATGCAATAACCGCAGCGGATAGAATGGTGAAAACATAACTTATGCCAAAATAACTAAAACATCCAAATGCATTACTGATCAAGTTCAAAGCCAAATCATAGCATAACTTAATACAACTAGATATTAAAGTCTTCAAAGTTAAATTAATCGTTTCATGTGTTCTAGAGCGTGAAGGACTAGGGCTATAAACATGATGATCAAATCTAGTCTCATCTCGCAGTCAGGTTCCTTCTCAATCAATTGGATCCAGTGCTCCGTTTAATCCGTCCTCCTCGTATCCTGACACAACTTCTATCATTCTAAGTGGAATCATAATGGGTCCACAAGGGGTGAGATTTATATGAAATTTCAGTAAGTTAACAACCAACTTGCACAAAGATAAATTATGCATGAAGAATGATAAATGTGAAATATATGAAATGCAGAAAAATGTGTGTGTCTCCCATCCAGATTCCTCAACGTTTTCAAAAAAATGGAGACACATTTTTTTGTTCAAATAACATTTTTACTTTAATCGTCAAAAGATAGTATTTTCATCATAATATTTCTTCACTTTTAGCAATTCATAAATTGATCATAACCTGTGGTATCGTCACAATTCCCCATGTGCACTGTGAGTACCTGCTAGTGACCGTAGTACAATTCACGTTGAAACTACATTGTCTGTAGACTCATTCACAATGCATTGGTAATATAACATAACATCATAATGTGTACACCCACCAACATTAGGTGTCTTAACATATTGACTTCGCTCCAGCGTTCTTTAAAAAGAACACATTCGAAGCCCGTTGACTGTTCTTTGTCAACTTAAGAGTTACCACTCCATTCTTAAACACTCTAGAGTGGACAGAGGAGTTCCACTAGGATAATTCCCCATCCTAGCCTTTGGGGTTGTGACAAAAATTATTTTCATGCTAAGTTAAAAAAATGTGTTCCATGACATGTGCATATATGGCAAGCTTTTTATATGAAATGACATTTATAGATGCAATATGCTAAAATGGTAGAAATATCACATGTCATGTAAATATACACTCAATATATCATATAACATGATATTTTATGCTCAAAGTGATAATTAAAACATGAATGAGGTATGTATCAATAAATCATAAATAATCTGTCAAGGTGTAAGTTAGAGGCCAATTTATAAACTTCCGGAGTAATCGAAAAAAATGTCATAGCAGCTGAAATCAAGTGCGTACTAAGTTAGGATTAATACTTCTATGGTTGAGGTTCAAAATCAAAGGTTTCAGAAATGGGTATTTCCCTAAATTTTCACTAATTGCAAAAGAACTCCAAATTTAACCAAAATTTATGGATTTCATATTTTTGGCATTCTAAAACCATATGCCCTTGTATTTTCAAAATTAAAAGTGGAACTTGCCCAAACAGTCCCAACCCATGGCATGCACTCTAGTTGATGCCTAAGTGTGTTTTCAACTATTGATCCTTATGAATGTATGCATATGAGATTTTCTTTAATCACAAATGATCACTAACATCTTTAATGACATAATGAAGGCTAATTCTTGGGTAATCAAGTTCATCCCAACACTTAATCATGGCTAAGATATGCTAAATCTCCAATTTATTCAAAATCTATTCATACTTGATGATCAAAACAAGATTGATTTAAAACCTATCATGGCATGCTTTTAATCACAAATCAAACTTTTCATAATTATTCTAAGACAACAATAAATCATATAAAATCATGCTTAAGACATGCCATAACTAAATTTCCACTTAAAATCATTTAATCATTCAAACCACCCTTTAATGACTTAGTTTTGAACTAAGCTTGATAACCTTCTCAAAACTCAACCAAATTTCGTAACAACACTTAGAAACAAAGCTTGATATGCTGTAATAGCCCGCTATAAATTCATTGGTGGAATTTCTATTGACTTTAGGAATCTCGTAAAAATCCCATAAGTTTTTACGAATCGACCAATTGCCCAGGTTTTAGTCTGTCATCATAATCAGTGTTATCACTCATTATGGTGCTAGATTTATGAGTTTAATTATTTGAGGTAGTTAGAAGTATCAGAATATGTTATGGTCTACATCATTAGACTCAGTGGATTATTTAGGATTTTATGGCGCAATAGCTTATTTTCATAATTCCGGACGAAACGTCTGTTGAAAATTGTGAAATTATTTTTAGGGGCACTTTGGGGTTGAATTTCAGTAAAATATTTTCACTAAAGGTTAATATGAATATTTAGAATTTTTCAGTACTAAGTTTATTATGTATTTTTTTGGAATGAATAGTAACCTCGATAAGCGCACTGATATGAACCCGCGGGAATGAAATCCCTTGAACCCACAGTCAATTTGAAAACTTCCCAAGAAAGCCAAAATCAAGTCAAGGATGGAGAATCTAGACCCGATGAGAACTCGTTTCAAGAACCTAGATTATATTAAAATCTAGACCCGTTGAAGAACCCGTCTCAAGAACCCAGATTACAAAGGAGGAATGCCACAAAGGTTGTGATTTTCCTTTGATAAGTTCAAAAGTTCAATTAAGAACAAGAGGAGTAAAACTCAACTCACAATGAATAAATTCATCAAATTTCATAATCTTCATGAAAATGATTAGAATGAGGCTACATAGAGTATTTAAAGTAAAACCTAATTAAATCCTAGTCAAAATAAACCCCCATCTTCCAAAAGTGTCCCTGGATGAACAGTGTCGCAGCTACAGTGCCGCACTACAGTAACTCGGCTACAGTAACCCTAACCCCAGTTCAATAAAATAATAACTTTCCCAACATGCCCTTGCATAGGCCCTCTTAAGTGCTTCCCATAATAAACTCAATTATTCTAAACTAATAAAATAAGTTCTTTAAATAAATTAAGTAATTTGAAACCCTTCAAGAGCCCAAAGCCTTTAAGTCTTGTCGTTGCCCTCTTCCATAGCTGATCAAACGAATCAAAACCGGATCTTCATCCTTCAAGCCCCATCTTGAATGTTGGGCTCTTGCTAAACTCGTCCCAAGTGGATTGGATCAATCCTTGCATTGTTTCCTTGATCTTCTTGGCCCATCTGGAAGTTGCAAATGATCTTTAAGACTAGGCCTATCTTGGTTCCCATCATTCCCCCTCTTCTCAAAAGGATTCGACCTCGAATCTCCACCTGGATCAAAGGGAAAGTGGTTAGTAACATTGAAAACAGTACAAACATGATACTTACCTGGAAGATCCCTTACATATGCATTTTCATTAATTTGTTCAAGAATTTGGAATAGTCTATCCAAGCTACTTCTATCATCAACTAGAAAAGACTTTAAATCTGAAGGAGGAAATGGATTAATTATACAAACAATTTCAATTGTTGAAAATTTAGTAGTAGCATGAACACTCCAATTATATGTAATCTCAATGAATGGCAAACAATACTCCCACAAATATTCATGAAGCACATCTAAAGTCTTCCTCGAACCAAAATGACTACTCCAATATGCTAACTCATTGAATGGCAAATGAGACTCCTGCAAACGATCATGCAAGAAGTCAATGAATGGCAAATGATACTCCCGTAAACGTTCATGCAACATGTCTGAAATCTTATTTTCATCAGAATGACCACTCCAATTATATGCAAACTCAATGAAACGCAAATGATACTCCCACAAACGTTCGTGCAACACGTCTTTGAATGGAAAATGATATTCCCACAAACAGTCATGCAATACAACAAAAGTCTTCCTTACACCAAGGTTACCCAACAAACCAGCATGTTCATCACACACAAGCAACTTATGCATAAAACTAGTAGGCACACAAAATATATTCTTTCTAAACAAGTACCAATCTAGTTTATAGAACTTATCAAAAGATGTTTTCTCACATGTCCCATACACACTAGCAAAGTCATCATTATTAGCATGCAATTCCTCATCATATTCAAGTCTCAACAATTTTGCATCTAAAATGAAGACAAGGACATACCTTATTGCCAAAGCATCAACCACAAAATTTTTCATACCTTGTGTGTATTTGAATACATGAGAAAAAGTCTCAATACAATCCTCCCGCTTAGCATGCATTCTAGTCAACAACTTACCTTGTCCCTTTAAGTGTGTCAATGACTCATGTTTTTCCAAGAAAAGTCGGTTAGGAATTGTCGCACCTGGCACAAAATCAATGTAGTGCTCTATCTCCCTAATAGGTGGCAATCCACTAAATACACCATTTGGAAACACGACCTCATATCCCTGCAACAAAGAGACAACAATACTAGGCAAACATACGTCAAGTTCGTTAGGATTAAGACTCGCCTTAGTATAAAAACTCACTTTTCTCTTTGTTTTTCTCTCACTTTCTTCATACTCTCTTTTCTTTCCACTCTCTTTTTCTTTTTCACTCT
>NW_023359750.1:0-2270 GCF_001411555.2 Juglans regia
CCACCATCGTGCCGGTTCAAGGTCATTCCACCGTCTTGCTGAAAAGATGGTAATTAAAAAATTATAGAATTTATTTATTTTCCTGATATTCTTTCTGATAAGTACTAACATTATCTTTTTAAAATTGCTAATATTGTCGCTTTGTTAGAAACGTGATGATCCTGAAAACTTTTCCCTCGTTCATATCTATGCTGCTGCTCACTAATGAGCATAGTGAGTGGATGGATCCTGTCGCTGCAGATAATTATGTAAGCAGTGTTAATTTTGTTAAATAAATTTTTTATAGAACATTTTAATAGTTTATTTCTTATTTCTATTTCTTTTAATACGTTACTAGTTATTTACGATCATTACCTTTTAAATTGCAGAACAAAATGTTGGAGATGCAGTCGACTTCTGCGGAATCCTCTCCTAGTGACATAGACATATTCACCCAAGTGCCGAGCCTTGATCTAGTATGGCAAGAGGTTTGGGGCGATCTATCAAACGTAAATGTTCATCACTCAACCTCGCCGGCTACAGAGTTAATAATCTTAAATTTAGAAAGTACGGGTGAAATAGTATATGAGGTCGAGACAGCAAGAGTTAGAGTCTCTCTTAGAACGATAGTCTCATTTAGAGACGCGTTTGCAGGACCAACAGAGAGACCGGGAGGAAAGAATACGTAGTGAAGTGCAAGAGCAAGTGTAACGAGAGATGATGGTGCAAATGGAGCGTGTTATGTAGTTGCAACAGAATCCCCGTGGGCGAGCGAAAAAGAAGAAATAAATTTTATCAATATTTTTGACTAGTTTTAATATCTAATTTTGTGCTTTTATAAGACATTGTTATTGTTAATGGGGTATGTAATATGATATAACATTGGTATTATGTTTTTAAATTTTATGAAATTAGTATTTCTGATCTGTACGTTCGAATGTAAATAAAAATCGTTTGAACGTTGGTTCACACTCTAACAAACGTTCGAACGTAAATACAATTTGATCGTTCGAACGTCAAACTATACGTTCGAAAGTATTCATGCTAAAACGAACAAACCGTTCGAACGGTAAAGCGATTAACGTTCGAACAAAGAACTTGCATTCGAACGCTCCTTTGTTTACATTCGAAATAACGTCCAAACATTATACGCGCTACGTTTGAACATTTACGTTTACGTTCGAACAAATATTCGAATGTTTATTGTAGTTAACGTTGACACGGCTAACATTGGCTTGTAAATATAATACGTTGAAACGATAATCCGCGAATCGCCATTATATCCTAAGCGCCAATAAGTCTCGCTTTATCCAACGTTTATTTTAATCAAGATTATTTTAACAGCAGTTATAAAATCCACAAAAAGCACATAACGTTGAACATTATACCAAAACATTTCCACTAACAGTCACTTCAAAGTATTTTTTTTGTGATGGCAGTCTTGATATTTTGTGATTTGCGTTGACGTTGGGTGACGGCGGGACGGTAGTGGCAAAATGTATGTTTTAGTGACGGTTTGCTTTTTTTTGGTGACGGTTTTATACGTGCGAAGACTTTGATACGTTGTGGTGGCGTTTATCTTGTTGAATGATGGTTGGTAGCCTCAAACTCCCACTCAATATCTCTTCCTCCCCCTCCTCATCCTCCTCCACTACTCCTCGACGTGTGAGCCATTTGAGAATGAGGGCAGGCTGCTTTTTTGCGTACAGCTCACTTTTGGCAGCTGCAGACGTGAGGTTTTAAGGAACATTAGCAGTCATTTCCGTAGGGCATCTGTGGCGAATTCATTCCGGCTGCCAAAAAAGCCTGTGTGTGAGCACACCACACCGCAATTGGCCAGCATGTAATTTGTTATTTTTGTGGAACCAATATATTTAACATACATATATTTAAGCATTGGGATAGAGTAAAAATAAAAAATCACATATTCGGTGAGTAGGGTTTTATGTGTATGACTGTATGTGGTGTGAGTGACAGGGGTTTGAGCAGGTAGCGGTTGGAAAAAAACCCATTTAATGAATCTTGGTCCAAAGTTCTAAAATTCATTTCCTCTAAATCCTACCAGCCTATCGACTTGTATGCGACCTAATCCATGATTCCGCAATTCTTTCCAAGTATATATTGAAGGAAATTCAGACAAAAAGAAATAAATAAGTCAATAAGTTTCGAGCTTTTCTTTTCAAAAGTAAATATTGGCATAATTACATTTGCAAAATCTTCGTGGAATAAGCAGAAATTCGTAGGTAAACATCTCTATCATATAAGAAAATAACAAGTTCGTAGCCACTGTA
>NW_023359752.1:0-241 GCF_001411555.2 Juglans regia
AACAAATAGGCCCAACCGCCATGGGGTAGACTAGAGCACACGAGGGCTAGCCAACGTGAGAAAGCCCCTAGCACGACCGATTGCCCCCATCAACAAGCCCATGCGTGGCACTAGGTGCCACCAAATCCGTCCCTAAAGCACAAGCTTGATGCTAGAAAGCAATCGAGAATGTAGGAATCACCCCCACGAAAACGAGCCCAAAAAACGGTCGTCGGGACATGGTCGGCCGGCGGCGGCCGCC
>NW_023359753.1:0-201 GCF_001411555.2 Juglans regia
GAAAAAAAAAAAAAAAAAAAAAATTCGAGATTTTTTTTTCCTTGATCCTCATCATCAAAGGGGGTGATTCTAGTTGATATCTTGTCTTATTGCTACTGTTTCATTCGTATAATTTTCTTGATTCACGTGCCATTTTTTTTTCATTCCTTCCGTGTTTCTCTTGTTCTTGTTTCTTGGACTTAATTACTAGTTGGGATAAAA
>NW_023359754.1:0-293 GCF_001411555.2 Juglans regia
GGACAAGGGGCAACGAGAGGGACAAATTCCATCTTTGTAGGTATGCAACACAGGAACCCTTCGGTAGCCCAACATGCTATTCACACGAGGAGCAAAAATGAGGAGGAGCACGCCTAACAGTTCGATGCACAAGCACGGAGCCAGTCAAGACATACAACCTTGTCACCACTCACACGCCGTTACGTCCGCCAGACCACAACATCAAACAAATTGAACCACACCCCAACCAAGCACAAGGCTAGCTGAGCGTGTGGAAGCATTGTGTGGTGTCGAGCCTGCCCCGCTAGGCATGG
>NW_023359755.1:0-226 GCF_001411555.2 Juglans regia
GAGTGAGGTGGCCCTTTAGCTATGTATTTCAAGAACCTTCTAGGCCCTTCTTGTAAAGATCTGGCCAGCCAAGTGGGGGTACAAAACTTAGCCATGAAGCAATCCTATGGTGACCAAATTCGTGGGCCTTAATGGGCCTAAACCGAATGCGTCTAAATTTTGGGGTATAAAGAGGGTTTGGGTTGCTATCAAGCCCAAATCCAATATCACTTGGTCCAATCAATTT
>NW_023359756.1:0-229 GCF_001411555.2 Juglans regia
GGGTCGTCGGCGAAGGACAAGGCTGCTGCTGGTGGTGCGGTGGCGTAGGAGTGGCCAACGGCGGCGCTACGGGGAGAAACCCGTGCGTCGAGACCCATTTCGGGGTGGTCGCGTGCGGCTGAGGGAGGGGCGAAGGGGACTTCGACGGTAGGGTTTCCTCGCCGGCGTGAGGAGAAGCTGGTGACGTAGTCGGTTACGTCGGATGGTGGCGCACGGCGGCTTTGGGCTG
>NW_023359757.1:0-217 GCF_001411555.2 Juglans regia
GCCCTGCCCATCGCGTAGCGATGGGTTTGGATCAGATCTCCGTTTGGATTGGGATCGGAAGGACGCTAGTATGTCGCTCTAGGATTATTTGAATTTTAAGTAATTAGTTTGAAGGGTGCGATCATACCAGCACTAATGCACCGGATCCCATCAGAACTCAGCAGTTAAGCGTGGTTGGGCGAGAGTAGTACTAGGATGGGTGACCTCCGGGGAAGTC
>NW_023359760.1:0-1195 GCF_001411555.2 Juglans regia
TTTTTTTTTTTTTTTTTTTTTTTTTTTTTTTAATTTAAAAAGAGGGGTTAAGAATATGAAGGCTTAATTTTGGCCATTTTTCATATAGAAAAAAAAAAAAAGAATGATAGATATCTTTAGCTATTGATCGTACCATATAATTATAACCATTTTTTGTTAGTTCCCCAACCTTTTCATTTGTGGTCAATAGATTATTGTAACAATGAAATAAGCCATGTAAAATGTTCATAATATCATCGCTATTGCTTTTCGTGACAGATCTCAAATGAGAAAATACAATGTATATGAATCTATTTTAATAGATGTTAGATGCATTTTTCAATCCTAAGTACTATGTATATGGTCAGATCCTCCTCTCAAATGGTGGTTCTTGGTGCTAAATCCATTACAAGTCTAAAGTATAAAATTCACTATAAGTAGAGTTTGATACAAGTTTTAAATCTTCACTAAGATAATTTGTAAATAGTAGTGAGATGGGATGATAATTTTATAAATAGTAATAAGATAATTTGTGAATAGTAGTAAGATAGTTTGAGTTGAATATTTTTTGAGTTTTGGGAAATGAGAGAAAAAGTTGAATAAAAAATATTATAAAGTTAAAATATTATAATAATATAGTTTTATAATATTATTTTTGTTTGAAAATTTGAAAAAGTAGGAATTATTTTTTATTTTTCATTTGAAAATTTGAAAAAGTTGTAATGATTAATTTAAAAATTTTGTATTTGAATTTTTTATAGAATAAGATGGGATGAGATAATATGAGATTAGATGATAATTTTTTTATCTCATCTAAGCCTTCAAACCTGCCTCACTCTCTACAATTAATCCCATAGAATTCTCCCTAAAAATAAAAATAAAAAGGTATTGGAACTATTTGGTTATAGGACAAATTTTTTTTAGATTATCACTATTTGTCAGGTCTTGTTCGTTGTCGGTTCCTGCAACAACAGTAGGCAGGCATATGAAATGAAACATAAGAGATTATTGCAAGCGTTTGGGGTCTTTCACTGTCGGGTATATAAGAGAACAATTGAGAAAGAATAATTTCTAATGGAATGCTACCAAACAAAGAGTTTGTAACTGCCCATTTCGTAACTGAGTGTGCAAATTGATTTTAGAATTTATCAATCTTGTGAAAACTCCAGCCCATGTGAAATTTCAAAGAGTTTGCAATATCATCCGAAATTGTGCT
>NW_023359761.1:0-201 GCF_001411555.2 Juglans regia
TTCACCTTAAATCCTTATTAATACTTAACCCAGAACTGGGCCTTACAATAAGGCTTAAGACCAATTCAAATAAAATTATGAAAAGTAGCGCTAGCATCGTATTCACTTGTGTAAAGGTCAGATCCGGTAAATCATTGTAATAAAGCGGCGGGAAAGGTTGATCTCCAACCGCATGTAAAAAAAAAAAAAAAAGTTTTTTTA
>NW_023359762.1:0-235 GCF_001411555.2 Juglans regia
TTTGATGGGTGCGATCATACCAGCACTAATGCACCGGATCCCATCAGAACTCCGCAGTTAAGCGTGCTTGGGCGAGAGTAGTACTAGGATGGGTGACCTCCTGGGAAGTCCTCGTGTTGCACCCCTCGTTCTTGTTTTCTCCGCCTTGCGAGATAAATTGACAAGAAGGACCACTCGGGGGTGGATTTTTGAGAAAATCTCGCCCTGCCCATCGCGTAGCAATGGGTTTGGATCA
>NW_023359763.1:0-253 GCF_001411555.2 Juglans regia
AATTTGGACGAGATTTTTTGCAGGCATGCTTAGAAAAATCATATCTTGAAGTAGGAGCAAGCCTCACAATTTTTCGACATCGGGATTTTTTTATTTAATTTTTTTGATTAAATAAATCCGAAAAATCAAAAAAAATCGAAAATAGGCAGAAATCGATAGGTGATGCTTGGAACACATCCAAGATGTATTGGAATGAATTTAGGAAACCAATTTGGGTGGTTTCAATTGTCCAAAAGCACGAGACAAGTGTTCG
>NW_023359764.1:0-213 GCF_001411555.2 Juglans regia
TTTTTTTTTTTTTTTTTTTTTTTTTTTTTTTTTGTCCATGTGAATGCTAATGTGTAACGTAATACTGCAATCGTGTGTAGGAAATGAGAGAGGAAGAAAGGAAAAGTGGAAAAAAATATTGATTTTTGAGTTTTAAATGAACAATAAAGAAGCTGTTTTTTTTTCTTCACATGTTCTTTTCGCATATCCTATTACTGTTTATTATATCATACA
>NW_023359765.1:0-219 GCF_001411555.2 Juglans regia
AGTATGAATCCCAGAATTATCGAGAATTTTTCCCATCAAGATGAAAAACGAAAGTTTTGACTATGGACCACTTGAAGAAAACCCCAAAAAAATTCAAAATTTATTAAAAAAATAAAAGCCATAAACGTTCAGAAACTGAACAGTGACACCATTAGATGCATAACATGGTATTGTCATGACTGATACTAAGAAGGATTGGTGGAATGTCCTAATCTTGCA
>NW_023359766.1:0-221 GCF_001411555.2 Juglans regia
TTAGTTGTTAGATCTTTCAATTCACTATTTTAATCAATCAATGACTATGTTAAAACCAATTACTGATTTCACAATTATCACTAATTATATATCCAAAAAGAATTACTATTTTTTTTTTTACAGGCGGTTGGAGATCAACACTTCCCGCCGCTTTATTACAATGATTTACCGGATCTGACCTTTACACAAGTGAATACGATGCTAGCGCTACTTTTCATAAT
>NW_023359767.1:0-223 GCF_001411555.2 Juglans regia
GCATCGTTTGATAAAGCATAGAGTATGATGAATATTTTACATATGGATCATTTTATTTTGAATGAAGAGGTTGGAAAAATTTGGGTGTTGTGGCAGGGCAATATTTCAGCTCAATTGGTGTTACGGAGGGAGCAATTATTGTTACTGCGGGTTGATGGTGGGAGTAGCATATTACTTTTTGGATTTGTCTATGCCAAATGTACTATGAGTAATAGAAGAGTTT
>NW_023359768.1:0-245 GCF_001411555.2 Juglans regia
CCTTGTCACCACTCACACGCCGTTACGTCCGCCAGACCACAACATCAAACAAATTGAACCACACCCCAACCAAGCACAAGGCTAGCTGAGCGTGTGGAGGCATTGTGTGGTGTCGAGCCTGCCCCGCTAGGCATGGGAAATAAGAGAAGAGAAAATAGTAACAATCGGGACAGTTGTTGAGGTCTCAACCCCTTGGGAGCCAAGCCAAACCAGCAAACAACCCATCGTCGGCCGAGAGCACGCGT
>NW_023359769.1:0-206 GCF_001411555.2 Juglans regia
GCGTGCTGCACGCGAGCTTCGAAAGGGAATCGGGTTAAAATTCCTGAACCGGGACGTGGCGGCTGACGGCAACGTTAGGGAGTCCGGAGACGTCGGCGGGGGGCCCGGGAAGAGTTAGCTTTTCTGTTTAACAGCCTGCCCACCCCGGAAACGGCTCAGCCGGAGGTAGGGGCCAGCGGCTGGAAGAGCACCGCACCTCCCGTGGT
>NW_023359771.1:0-236 GCF_001411555.2 Juglans regia
TTTTTTTTTTTTTTTTTTTTTTTTTTTTTAAACAGATAAAAAAAAGAGGATGAAAAAAGAACACCATATAAATCTCAAGCATATGCGAGAAAAAAAAAATATTAACTGGAAGCAATTTAAAAAATAGCTCTGATACCAATGTTAGAATGCACAGCGGAAAAATACCTCAAGCTCAATTTAAAGAATTGCTCCACAAGTTTTTCCAGATTGATAAACTCCAAGCGTTTCCTCTTAGT
>NW_023359772.1:0-221 GCF_001411555.2 Juglans regia
AAGAGAAACACGGAAGGAATGAAAAAAAAATGGCACGTGAATCAAGAAAATTATACGAATGAAACAGTAGCAATAAGACAAGATATCAACTAGAATCACCCCCTTTGATGATAAGGATCAAGGAAAAAAAAAATCTCGAATTTTTTTTTCACGATTTTTTTTTTTTTCACGATTTTTTTTTTTTCACGTTTTTTTTTTTTTTTTTTTTCCTTTTTTTTTTT
>NW_023359773.1:0-214 GCF_001411555.2 Juglans regia
AGCGTGCGTATTCAAAAATACATGCATAAATAACATGAGCATGAACATTAACTTATCTTTCACTTATCATAGGCCGTTACCCACTGTTGGCCCCCGTGAGTTAGGGTTAGCGAATCTAAAAAGATTCCGATTCCGCCCGTGGCCGCGGGTTGTGGAATCCATACATAAGGAAGACAATACTGGGTGCACTACCAGCATGCACGACCTGGCAATG
>NW_023359774.1:0-225 GCF_001411555.2 Juglans regia
CTCTCGCTCTAACAAACACGAGGCTCAAGCCGAGAGAAAGTTGGAAACTTTGAAGGAAGTGAGCGCCAGAAGTGAGAGAGAGAGTCGGGTGCAAATATATTGGGGAGTTTTAACTGCGATTTAACCACGGGTACAAAATTTGGTTGACTGGGACCTTAAACAATTGTGTGTGGGGGCCACTCTCACTTTTGGAGTTTTTAATTTTTAATTGCTAATTCATTTAAT
>NW_023359775.1:0-286 GCF_001411555.2 Juglans regia
AAAGCAATCTTCCTTGTTGCCTCAAAAGATTGCAATACAACACTCACAACATGGCCCCCCAATGTTGCCACCCGACGTGCATGAACGGGGGCGAACACTTGTCTCGTGCTTTTGGACAATTGAAACCACCCAAATTGGTTTCCTAAATTCTTTCCAATACATCTTGGATGTGTTCCAAGCATCACCTATCGATTTTTGCCTATTTTCGATTTTTTTTGATTTTTCGGATTTATTTAATCAAAAAAATTAAATAAAAAAATCCCGATGTCGAAAAATTGTGAGGCTT
>NW_023359776.1:0-252 GCF_001411555.2 Juglans regia
GTGGATTGCACCAATCCTTGCATTGCTTCCTTGATCTTCTTGGCCCTTGATCTTGTAATTGGCCTATCTGGAACTTGCAAAGGATCTTTAAGAGTAGGCCCACCTTGGTTCCTATCAGAAGTGAAGGGCTTGAATGGGCTAGGCGCGAGAGGCGGGGGGGGGGCCAAAGAAGCAAAAAAAGCTGCCTAAAGATCGCAGACATCCAATTCTTCTTCGAAAGGAAGCAATGAGTTAGGAAAAGGTTCAGCAGGA
>NW_023359777.1:0-224 GCF_001411555.2 Juglans regia
ACAAATATTCTTCTCTATGTGCATTACATCCAAACTATGTCGCAACTTGCATGACGACCAATACGGCAAATCAAAAAAAATACTACGCTTTGTCCAATTCAATTCTGATACGGCTCGTTTTTTTTTGTTCTTTTCCCGACCCTTGCCCAAATTGTTCGCTCTAACATGTTGCAGTTGTTCCACTATCTCTTCTCCAGACAACTCTTTTTGTGCAATCCTATCCT
>NW_023359778.1:0-3502 GCF_001411555.2 Juglans regia
GTGTTTTCAAGTGGTGTATTTAGTGGATTGCCATCTATTAGGGAGATAGGGCACTACATTGATTTTGTGCCAGATGCGACAATTCCTAACCGACCTTTCTTGGAAAAATATGAGTCATTGACACACTTAAAGGGACAAGATAAGTTGTTGACTAGAATGCTTGCTAAGCGGGAGGATTGTATTGAGACTTTTCCTCATGTATTCAAATACACACAAGGTATGAAAAATTTTGTGGTTGATGCTTTAGCAAGAAGGTATGTCCTTGTCTTCATTTTGGATGCAAAATTATTGAGACTTGAATATGATAAGGAATTGCATGCTAATGATGATGACTTGGCTAGTGTGTATGGAACATGTGAGAAAGCATCTTTTAGTAAGTTCTATAAACTTGATTGGTACTTGTTTAGAATGAATAGATTTTGTATGCCTACTAGTTTTATGCGTATGTTGCTTGTCTGTGATGGACATGCTGGTTTGTTGGGTAACCTTGGTGTAAGGAAAACGTTTGTTGTGTTGTATGAATGTTTGTGGGAATATCATTTGCCATTCAAAGACGTGTTGCACGAACGTTTGTGGAAGTATCATTTGTCATTCATTGATGTATTGCATGAACATTTGTGGGAGTATCATTTTCCATACATTGACGTGTTGCATGAACATTTGCGGGAGTATCATTTGCATTTTATTGAGTTTGCATATAATTGGAGTGGTCATTTTGGTGAAAATAAGATTTCAGACGTGTTGCATGAACGTTTGTAGGAGTATCATTTGCCACTCATTGACTTGTTGCATGAACGTTTGCGGGAGTATTATTTGCCATTCATTGAGTTTGCATATTGCTGTGGTCATTTTGGTTCAAGGAAGACTTTAGATGTGCTTCATGAACATTTGTGGGAGTATTGTTTGTCATTCATCGAGTTCACATATAATTGGAGTGTTCATGCTACTACTAAATTTTCACCAATTGAAATTGTTTATAGACTTAATCATTTTCCTATTTTAGATTTAAAGTCTTCACCAGTTGATGGTAGGAGTAGCTTGGATGGACTAGTCCAAAATTTTGAACAAATTAATGAAAATGCATATCTAATGGATCTTCCAGGTAAGTATCATGTTTCTACTATTTTCAATGGTACTAACCATTTTCCCTTTGATCCAGGTGGAGATTCGAGGTCGAATCCTTTTGAGGAGAGGGGGAATGATGGGAACCAAGATGAGCCTAGTCTTAAAGATCATTTACAACTTCCAGATGGGCCAAGAAGATCAAGGAGACAATGCAATGATTGATGCAATCCACTTGGGACAAGTTTAGTAAGAGCCCAACATTCAATATGGGGCTTGAAGGATGAAGATCCAGTTTTAATTCATTTGATCAGCTATGGAAGATGGCAACGACAAGACTTAAAGGCTTGGGCTCTTGAAGGGTTTCAACTTATTTAATTCATTTAAAGAACTTATTTTATTTGTTTAGAATAATTGAGTTTATTATGGGAAGCACTTAAGGGGGCCTATGCAAGGGCATGTTGGGAAAGTTATTATTTTATTGAACTAGGGTTAGGGTTACTGTAGCCGAGTTACTGTAGCGCGGCACTGTAGCCGAGGCACTGTTCATCCGGGGGCACTTTTGGAAGATGGGGTTTATTTTGGCTAGGGTTTCATTAGGTTTTGCTTTAAATACTATATGTAGCCTCATTCTAATCATATTATGAAGTTTATGAAATTTGATGAATTTATTCATTGTGAGTTGAGTTTTACTCCTCTTGTTCTTAATTGAACTTTTGAACTTATCAAAGGTAAATCACAACCTTTGTGGCGTTCCTCCTTTGTAATCTGGGTTCTTGAGATGGGTTCTTGAAACAAGTTCTCATCGGGTCTAGATTCTCCATCCATAGACTTGATTTTGGCTTTCTTGGGAAGTTTTCAAATTGACTGTGGGTTCAAGGGATTTCATTCCCGCGGGTTCATATCATTTGGTATTCAGAGCAAGGTTTCCAATCAGGTCTGATTCTTTATCTTATTCTTATATCTCTAAATTTAATTTAGGTTTATTACCTCGGTTGCTAAAAAAAATTAGCTGGTGGTGGCTGCTGGGGCCTTATATGATGAATTTAGACACGAGCCAGGCTCGAGATCTTTGTTTATTAATTGTTTGAGGTCGACAGATTTTATTTATTGTCTATAGCAGGCCCAACCCCAACCGGTCGGCCTCAACCGGAAATGTATCGTCTGCGACCAAACTGCACAAGCTGTCAAGTCGCTTTCGCTTGCCTGCCGTCGTCGTCGTTTGCCGTCGCCGTCCTGTTACGGAAACACAGCCGCCATCTCAAAAGTCGCCGCACAGCCTGTCGTCAAAACCGTCGACCAAACCCACTATCAAGGTTATGTATAAGGATTACTAAGTTGGTATTTTGAGCTTTATTGTTCTTTTTCTATTCGTGATAATCATTGATTGTCATGGTCATTTTATTCTTCATGCTCTCTTGTTCCTTGCTTCCCGAATCTAATTACTAGTTGGGACAAAAACAAGGTTGCTTGTCTTGATTGAGTTCATTTAGTTCTGAAAGAACTTGAGGAAAACCATTGAGGCAGCGCAAGAGAGTGTAGAGACTATCGAAAAAGCCATTAAGAGCAGAAACACGAGAGGTAATATGGTTCGAAGTTGAAAACATCGAAGGAGTGGAGGTTTTTTTATCACTAACATTTCAGGTAGCACTCTTGTGGTCGTTCATTTGAGTAGCTCATCACCAAGGGGGGCGGTAGATAACTTATCCTTTAGCTAGCGCTATGTAACATGAGTCCGGTCGAACCCCATGCCAAAGCAGCTTATGAAACAGACAACCCAGCCAAATTGGAAACCATGCCACATAAGACAGTATACCACACAACACACCTATTTAATGGAGAGAGAGAGAGTTTGGTGAGGATGAGGAAGACTTAACATCTGAAGTTGGATTGGGTGGACATAGAGGAGTTAGGCATGGAAGAGGCCTTAGGGCAAACTCAGGGGGTCGAGATAGAGTAGATAAGAACCTTGGGAGCATCAAAATGAAAATACCATCATTCCAAGGCAGAACTGACCCTGAAGTTTATTTAGAGTGGGAGAAAAGAATAGAGTTGGTGTTTGATTGTCATAATTACTCTGAGGAGAAAAAGATGAAGTTGGCTGTAATTGAGTTCACTGATTATGCGATTATTTGGTGGGATCAATTAGGAGGAGGAGGAATTTTGAGAGGCCTGTAGAAACATGGAGAGAGTTGAAAGCTATCATGAGGCGGAGATTTGTACCTAGCCACTACTATAGAGACCTCTACAAAAAATTACAAAATCTTATACAGGGGTCTAGGAGTGTAGAAGACTACCATAAGGAGATGGAGGTGGCTATGATTCGGGCTAATGTAGTGGAGGATCGGGAGGCCATAATGAAAAGATTTTTGAAGGGGTTGAATAGGGAGATAGCCAATGTAGTTGAGTTGCAACATTATGAAGAGGTAGAGGACATAGT
>NW_023359779.1:0-231 GCF_001411555.2 Juglans regia
ATCCTGTGTTTGATTCCTCACTAGGAGTTTCCTTGGATTAGTTATTACATGATTCATGCAGGTTTACTTCCTACGGGTAAGCCCAAAGGGCCCTTCTTTGGTGAAGTTCCATAGTAAAAGGAAACTTGTCTGGGCTTTTTTTTTTTTTTCTGTTGCCTTTATTCACAGATGACAGTGATTTAATTGAATGCCGTAAAGCCTGTGAGTTGGAACAAATCCTCGAATCCGAGG
>NW_023359780.1:0-220 GCF_001411555.2 Juglans regia
CAACCCCCCTCAAGCCCACCGTATTTGTTCTCAATCACAATCTCCCATAAGGCACCCGTTTCCTTGTTATACCGCCACAACCATTTGCCAAGTAGTGCCCGATTAAACATCCTCAGATTTCTAATACCCAATCCTCCATTGGAGATTGGACGACATACAATTTCCCACTTGACTAAATGGAATTTGAACTCTTCACCTAGGCCCCCCCACAAAAAATCTC
>NW_023359781.1:0-230 GCF_001411555.2 Juglans regia
CCATGGCCTGCCTTGACAGCCCCATGGCTTGCCCCACTTGCACGCCCCATTGGTTGCCTTGGCAGCCCCATGGCACGCCCCATGGCTTGGCTTGACAGCCCCATGGCACGCCCCATGGCATGCCCAGGCAGCCCCATGGCTTGCCTTGACAGCCCCGTGGCATGCCCCACGGCTTGCCTTGACAGCCCCGCTCGCACGCCCCATGGCTTGCCTTGACAGCCCCATGGCAT
>NW_023359782.1:0-217 GCF_001411555.2 Juglans regia
CTCCCGAGTGCTCCTTCTTGTCAATTTATCTCGCAAGGCGGAAAAAACAAAAACGAGGGGTGCAACACGAGGACTTCCCAGGAGGTCACCCATCCTAGTACTACTCTCGCCCCAGCTCGCTTAACTGCGGAGTTCTGATGGGATCCGGTGCATTAGTGCTGGTATGATCGCACCCATCAAACTAATTACTTAAAATTCATATAATCCTTGAGCGACA
>NW_023359783.1:0-235 GCF_001411555.2 Juglans regia
TATTTCGCTGAAGGATTATATGAATTTAAAATAATTAGTTTGTTGGGTGCGATCATACCAGTACTAATGCACCGGATCCCATCAGACCTCCGCAGCTAAGCGTGCTTGGGCGAGAGTAGTACTAGGATGGGTGACCTCCTGGGAAGTCCTCGTGTTGCACCCCTCGTTTTTGTTTTTTCCGCCTTGCGAGATAAATTGACAAGAAGGACCAGTCGGGAGTGGATTTTTGGGAAAA
>NW_023359784.1:0-222 GCF_001411555.2 Juglans regia
GACCGGCCAACGCTCTTCATGAATTCCCCCCTTCGTGTGGGGGGGGCCGCCGCCCCCCTCTCGAATCGCCCTCCCGATTATGACAAGGCCAAATCCCAGCTCATCCACACTGTCCATCCCCACACCGCCAGTCTTGACCGTTCATACCAGAGCATTTACGAAGAAGAAGACCCTGTTGGAATCGGAGGCGTGACCATCACCAAAGATCTCTTAGCCGTCGCC
>NW_023359785.1:0-221 GCF_001411555.2 Juglans regia
ACTAGCGTCCTTCCGATCCCAATCCAAACGGAGATCTGATCCAAACCCATGGCTACGCGATGGGCAGGGCGAGATTTTCCCAAAAATCCCCTCCCGACTGGTCCTTCTTGTCAATTTATCTCGCAAGGCGGAAAAAACAAAAACGAGGGGTGCAACACGAGGACTTCCCAGGAGGTCACCCATCCTAGTACTACTCTCGCCCAAGCACGCTTAGCTGCGGA
>NW_023359786.1:0-212 GCF_001411555.2 Juglans regia
GGGTTTCGTCGTTTCTTACCTTTCGGGATTCGGATCTTCGGTGAGATGCAGAGAAACGGACCGGATGGGCGGATGCGCACGGCGACGTTGAAGCCACCGCTGGTAGCTGGGTGCGGCGCCGGAAACTCAGACTTAGAGAGAGGGAGGGGTGAGCGGCGGAGAGACAGAGATGAGAGAAGTGAGGGGCTGAGAGTGAGCGAGGCCGAGGGAGG
>NW_023359787.1:0-215 GCF_001411555.2 Juglans regia
AAAAAAAAAAAAAAAAAAAAAAAAAAAAAAAAAAAAAAAAAAAAAAAAAAAAAGAGGAAATTTTTTTTTTTTTTTCCCATTTTTAAATGGGTTGAATAGTGGGTTTTTGGATTTATGCCCATTGTGCTTATAATTTTTTATTTTTATTTTTAATTATATGCATTGAGGATATTTGTTTATTATGCTCATATTTAGTTTGCATAAATTGATTAATT
>NW_023359788.1:0-1349 GCF_001411555.2 Juglans regia
TGCCCCAAGGCACGCCGCGACACACCCGTGGTGCTTTGCCTACCATGTCAAGCACACAAAGGTCCGACGAAGAACACCGTAGATCACACAAACTCTACAAAAGCAATCTTCCTTGTTGCCTCAAAAGTTTGCAATACAACACTCACAACATGGCCCCCCAATGTTGCCACCCGACGTGCATGAACGGGGGCGAACACTTGTCTCGTGCTTTTGGACAATTGAAACCACCAAAATTGGTTTCATAAATTCATTCCAATACATCTTGGATGTGTTCCAAGCATCACCTATCGATTTTTGCCTATTTTCGATTTTTTTTGATTTTTCGGATTTATTTAATCAAAAAAATTAAATAAAAAAATCCCGATGTCGAAAAATTGTGAGGCTTGCTCCTACTTCAAGATATGATTTTCTAAGCATGCCTGCAAAAAATCTCGTCCAAATTCAAAGTATTTCGATAAAAAAGGCCTTTATGTTTCCTCGGACATTTGATGTTTCCTCCTGCCGGTTGGGATTTGGCTCTAAATGCTCTTTAGGGGGGGCATGCAAGCCCAACATGGTCAGCCAGGAGGGCTGACCATGCCGCCCCCCTCACATGGGCATGCCCCTGGCGCCCATGGAAAGGGCGTGTGCCACGCCCCCCATGCCACCGGCGGGGGGGTATCGTCTCCACCGCCGCCGGCGGTGGTTGTGGCGGCGGCCGCCGCCGGCCGACCATGTCCCGACGACCGTTTTTTTGGGCTCGTTTTCGTGGGGGTGATTCCTACATTCTCGATTGCTTTCTAGCAACAAGCTTGTGCTTTAGGGACGGATTTGGTGGCACCTAGTGCCACGCATGGGCTTGTTGATGGGGCTGATCGATGCGTCGCAAGGGCTTTCTCCGTTGGCCCAGCCCTCGGTAATGCTCTAATCTACCATGGCAGTTAGGCCCATTTAGATACCTCCTTTACAACATGCAATACCACAGCTGAGATGAGTATTATAACGCAATTCACCTCTACTTATTGCTCTCGAGGAGACCAACTCCGGGATGATCTTGGCCACCGGCATGGGGTTTGGCGAGGCGGCGACCCGTTTTGGGCTCGTTTTCGTGGGGGTGATTCCTACATTCTCGATTGCTTTCTAGCAACAAGCTTGTGCTTTAGGGACGGATTTGGTGGCACCTAGTGCAGCGCATGGGCTTGTTGATGGGGGCAATCGGTCGTGCTAGGGGCTTTCTCACGTTGGCTAGCCCTCGGGTGCTCTAGTCTACCCCATGGCGGTTGGGCCTATTTGTTTGGATGCCTCCTTTGCAACCTGCTTGTGCGCGGCGGATGGTGTTATGGCACCCAGTGCTACGCACATTGTTGCTC
>NW_023359789.1:0-215 GCF_001411555.2 Juglans regia
GATTATATGAATTTTAAGTAATTAGTTTGATGGGTGCGATCATACCAGCACTAATGCACCGGATCCCATCAGAACTCCGCAGTTAAGCGTGCTTCGGCGAGAGTTGTACTAGGATGGGTGACCTCCTGGGAAGTCCTCGTGTTGCACCCCTCGTTTTTGTTTTTTCCGCCTTGCGAGATAAATTGACAAGAAGGACCACTCGGGAGCGGATTTTT
>NW_023359790.1:0-220 GCF_001411555.2 Juglans regia
AAAATTCATATAATCCTTGAGCGACATACTAGCGTCCTTCCGATCCCAATCCAAACGGAGATCTGATCCAAACCCATGGCTACGCGATGGGCAGGGCGAGTTTTTCCCAAAAATCCACTCCCGAGTGCTCCTTCTTGTCAATTTATCTCGCAAGGCGGAAAAAACAAAAACGAGGGGTGCAACACGAGGACTTCCCAGGAGGTCACCCATCCTAGTACTA
>NW_023359791.1:0-202 GCF_001411555.2 Juglans regia
TTGTTTTTTTTTTTTTTTTTTTTTTTTTCCAGTCTAGATAGGGACACGAATAACGCGCATGCATATTAATTTATTCTTGCTTTCGGTGTTGGACACTCAACAGGTGAAAGAATAATAAATAGATAATTAAAGCGCGTATAACATTTAACTATTGCTAGCTCCCTGCATTTTATTAATTATTTGGAGAGGAAAGCCCTAGAAA
>NW_023359792.1:0-207 GCF_001411555.2 Juglans regia
GGCTCAACGGGGTGTCTAGCGGCAATGTATCAAGAAAAGAAAGTTGTGACTCAAAATAAACAAATATGACCTAATGTCATCTCTCAAATCCTAGGATAATTCTTCATCCTCCACGTCCTTTTGGGATTAAAATTTGGCATAAAAAATTGATTTTGCATTTGGCCAAAAGAAGAAATAATGAGACTTAAACAACAATTTTTTTCTACG
>NW_023359793.1:0-210 GCF_001411555.2 Juglans regia
TTTATCTCGCAAGGCGGAAAAAACAAAAACGAGAGGTGCAACACGAGGACTTCCCAGGAGGTCACCCATCCTAGTACTACTCTCGCCCAAGCACGCTTAACTGCGGAGTTTGATGGGATCCGGTGCATTAGTGCTGGTATGATCGCACCCATCAAACTAATTACTTAAAATTCATATAATCCTTGAGCGACATACTAGCGTCCTTCCGAT
>NW_023359796.1:0-210 GCF_001411555.2 Juglans regia
GCAACGACGTCTCCACGGGCATGACTCCACCCCGGGCTTGGGCCGCCGCCGCAATCCGCCTCGGTCCACGCCCCGAGTCGATCGGCAGACCGGCATACACCGTTCCACATCCGACCGGGGCGCATCGCCGGCCCCCATCCGCTTCCCTCCCGACAATTTCAAGCACTCTTTGACTCTCTTTTCAAAGTCCTTTTCATCTTTCCCTCGCGG
>NW_023359797.1:0-244 GCF_001411555.2 Juglans regia
AAGGAAAACTGGGTTTTCGTGTATTGCATTCATGTTCATGTGTTTATGAAAACTGGGTTTTCATGTGAGAATGGAATTTGGGTGCGTGCGTATCCCGCCCCCAAGCCGAGATGGGGCATTATCTCGGTGGAGCTCCTCTGGTTACTCGGGAGCGGAATAAACTGAGTAACGTCCCCTGGATTGTCGCTGGGCGACAATGGGATCGGACGAGAGATTCGTGCCGACTCCGTGGTCCTTCTGCTGG
>NW_023359798.1:0-223 GCF_001411555.2 Juglans regia
GTGCGTAGCACTGGGTGCCATAACACCATCCGCCGTGCACAAGCATGTTGCAAAGGAGGCATCCAAACAAATAGGCCCGACCGCCATGGGGTAGACTAGAGCACACGAGGGCTAGCCAACGTGAGAAAGCCCCTAGCACGACCGATTGCCCCCATCAACAAGCCCATGCGTGGCACTAGGTGCCACCAAATCCGTCCCTAAAGCACAAGCTTGTTGCTAGAAA